>NC_057801.1:560970718-560971989 GCF_018294505.1 Triticum aestivum
AATCGAAGGGTGCACCGAAATAAGGACTAGGTAGCACGATGAGTCTTAGAAGGATGATTCGAAAACCAACATACTAAGAATGAAATTATTATCCTTTAACTACCAAGCAACAGAGTTGCTAGCAGTATTGATTTCACACATCACAATTCATTTGTCGGTATTCCGGTTGCATCAACACGAGGGCCGAGGAATGAACAGTGATGGCAAGAAGTATCACTGTACCAAGAGTTCATGGGATGGTGTGCAATTCCTATAACAATCTCGATATAAAATATGGTAATACTCCAAGGTAGAACAGAACGAAAGCTGGATTGTAACTTGATCTGCGGAACACAACTACTTTGACCCAATCCTAGATATGGAAGAGGTACTGGAGTTTGTTTCTCCTAGTCATTCCGGAATAGAATGGCTTGACAGACCACAAGAGTCATAGGCATCGATAAACAAACGCACGCATACTCTTGACTATCAATTGATAGACGAGGGTCAGAATGCAACTAAAGAGAACAACTCAAAGGAACATATAACTTTCTGAGTTGTGGATGCATAGATTAGTATGTCGAACCAAGTTCAACATATTTCTTCCAGATAACCCATGCAAAACGGTAGAACTGGCAGAGTCACGATTTATGAATGGAGAACTCCTCAAGAGTACTCTAATTGTGATCTTTTGATCCAATAAACTTCTGCCATAATGGTTCATGGTATTTGGAAGAACGATATACCACGGACCTCGAGGACTATCGCAAAGTTACTAATATCCTGAAGGAACTAGCAAACACTATCAACATGAAGTAAGTAGAGTGAATCTCGGGTTCAAAACCCAAGGAGTAGAATACCTACTATTGAGTGGCATCACGGGATGCTTTTGAGAATAAAAGCCAGAATCATCACACTGGGACACAAAACAAGGCTAGACTACTAGATGATCCCCTGAGACACCTAGGGTCATAGTAATAACTCTAACATAAAGGTTGAGGCAGTAGAGTACCTCAACTCAACAATTTGTGTGATTAATCTGACCAAAGGCACATCGAAAACAGGAGGAAGGGATTTGCAATGCATCAGACTGTTTGGAAACCTGGGATGACTCGGACAGCATAACGGCTGTAAATGCTCAGAAAAGATTTGAGACATTCACAAAAATGGTGGCATAACCACTCAGAAGCACAATATCAAGGTTTCGAGATCAACAATTAACATACGGAAGTAGTAGGAACTGAAACGAGGCTTAAATCCAACAATCTTATAAGTCTACGGACTAGTAATAC
>NC_057801.1:560972636-560974936 GCF_018294505.1 Triticum aestivum
CCCCGGGACCCCCAGCCAGGTCCGTGCGAGCACCCGAGTATCTCGCCTGATCTATCGGAGTCGCCATTGGAGCGCTACAAAGTGCTCTATTTTTTTTTTGATAGGCTGCAAAGTGCTCTGTATGAAACGCACCGGTTGATGTGTGTCTAAGAGGAAGAAAGACCCCAACGTTATCTCCTTTAGCAAACTAGGCCTTGGGCCTTTTCTTTGTTTAGCATGAAACGTGGTTAGTGACGGGCTACACCAAGCCAGTGGGCAAGAAGCCCACCGATTCATTCTCAGAAAATGTTTCGCATCAAAAGGTTCTCTAAAAATGTAATTAGTTCTCAAAAAAGTAACCAGCTAAAAAATATTACTCCTAAAAGGATTACAAGAGTCCTAGCCATCCGGCAAAAAAACAGAAATGTTAACGCTCACACGTGTGGGCGTTGACCATCTCGACCACACGCATCCATCACCGTCCAGTACTATATGCACGAATCTTGGCAAAATCTGGCTGATTTTCTGTGCCACGTAGGATAAGACGTGTGTGTGGTGTGTGACATAATTCGTCCACACATCTGTTTTACCACACGGAGGGGCCGGTGTGTGGGCGTTTAGCAGTTCACCCACACACCAGTTTTCAGTCACGCACAAGGGCCGGTGTGTGGGCGTTGGCCATCTCGCCCACACGTCCGCCTCCTCTCCCACACCCAAGCTGCCAGTTGCCATGCGTTTTGCAGTGTACATGGCAACTGCCCTAGTGTGATTGCAAACAGATGGCAACTCTCTCTTTTTTTACCCGAACATGTCAGTTGCCATATGTTTTGCATGGTGCATGGCAAACTGCCCTAGCGTGCACGTAAGCAGATCGCAACTCTTTCTTTTTACATGGCAACTACCCTAACGTGCTTGTGAGCACATGGCAACTCTCTCTTTTACCCGAACATGTTTTTTTGCCATGCCATTTTTTCAGTGCTACATGGCAACTGCCTAGTGTTAGTAGGTGGTAACTCCTAAAGTTTTGAAATCATGGCAACTGCAGTAGACCAGACCACACATGGCAACAGCTGTAGTTGTCCAAAAAATGGCAATCTGGAACTTTGACCTGAGATGGCAACTGCAATTGAGTAGACATGGCAACTGTAGTTGTCCGACATGGCAACCGTAGTTCAGCGACATGGCAACTGCACTTAAACGAACATAGACGAGGGTCCGGCCCATGGCAACTGCGTGCACGCGGTAAAGTGTCACGTGGGGCGTGCGAGACCACGAGGTACGAGGCCTGACGTACCGGGCGTGTGGGCGTTATCTATTTCGCCCACACGCACGCGTATAAGAGGGACCGGGAGGGAAACAAAGGCGTGTGGGTGCTAGTTGTTTTACCCACACACAAGCGTGTGGGCTGGTCCTCTTAGGCACCACAAAGAACGTGTGGGCAGATCCCTTAACGCCCACACGTGTGGCAGTTATCGGGACAAAAAAAAGATTCAACACAAATCACACAGATCTACTACGGTTCATTTCATCAGCTTGAGATGCGAAAAAATAAACACAGATATAGACCCTGCAAGTACCTGCCTGAAGCCCCCGTAGCCCCAGGTAAACAGAGGAAAAAGCCGCGGGACGGTCCGTGTCGAATTCAAGGAGGGTGACCGCCCACTCCGTCTGGGGAGGCGCCGTCCTTGAGGAGGGAGGGACTGAAGAAGGATGGAGGGAGTGGCGGCGGCGAGCAGAGATCTCGGCGTCGGAACTGGAATCCAACTCTGCTTCTCTACTCCAGATATTGCTATGCTCGACGGTGGACTTCCTGCTGCCGGCCACTTCGCCGGCCAGGCGGCACTGCTTCTCCGCGCATTCAGGAGCGACTCGGTCGCCGCATTGAGGCTACTACACTCCTCCATCACCACCAAAAATCACCATCGTCACGCTCGCAATAACACCATATCAGATCGGAAACCATAGCCCAGAGGGAACGAAACTCCTGCATACCCAAAAATCAACATCGTCACACGCCTGCATCACCACAAAAAATGCTAGTGTTGCTCTTTTTACCAAAAATAAAAATGTTTATAAGATGGGATTCAAAATTTGGTTATGGTTTTGAAGTTTAAACACAGTGGAGAAAATGTTTGCTTTCGAACTTGGTGGCATTCCTACACGACCAATGTGCCTCACTATAGAAACGGCGAGTGTAGAATTTTGTTATTGACATTAACAGTTAAAAGAAAAGGATCAAATCTAGATACAAAATCCCATAATTTTCAAACAAAGAATTGAGTAAACCAGCACAAACCAAGCAGATCTGCTTGCAAAAGTTC
>NC_057801.1:560974946-560975908 GCF_018294505.1 Triticum aestivum
CTACTTGATTACAGGCCGTTGCAGTGCAGAGTGCCTCTTGACCTCCTGGTGGTCGAGTGAGTCTTCGTGGTCGAGTCCTTCAGGCCAGTCGAGTGAATCCTCGTTGGTCGACTGGAAGGCGACCTCTTCTAAGGATGTCCTGGGGTAAGTTACTTGGATCAGGTCCATGACCCTACCCTAGGTACATAACCCCATCATTAGCCCCCGAATGGATTGAGGCTTCGAGTGAAGAAGGAGTTGATGTCGTTTCCGATTAACCTTTGCGCTCCGGTTGTGCGCTGTTCTGGACCAAAGAATCCCTTCGTCGACAGGAAACAACTTGCCTTCAGTCGACTTGATCCATTCTGTTTTTGCGTCGAGTGATCTTTCAGGCTCCGACGATCTCCGAGCGACGGATCGCCGGAAACACCGCGCCTGACAGACTGATTTGTTGCTCGCGGATTCCGCGGGATGCGAAATTTGGGGGCGCGCGCGAAGCGGGGCGGACCGCGGTGTTCGGATGGGACGGGGCATGGACGCCTCGATCTCCGCGCCGCCTTTTTCGCCACGTATCCCGTCTGCATAACTGTTCCAGATATGATTAGATCGACCGGGCCCACCTGTCATCCACTCGGAAGGGACCTTATAAATGTGCCCGGCGAGGATTTCTGCGCTGCGCCTTAGCATTCTCCCTCTCTCTCTGCTTCCTTCCTCCCTGCTCAGCGTGCTCGCTCTCGCCCCCGCACCACTTCCCTTCGCGCATCTCGCCGGCGACCATGGCCAAGGAGAAGACGGCGGCGCTGGAGCATGCAAATAAGGCGTCGGCATCGGAGAAGGCGAAGGGGAGATCCACCAGCCGCGGAGGGTCCTCATCGAGATCCCGCCTGCCGAAGGGCTGGGTCCAAGGAGACTGGATCCAGTCGACCATCACGGAGAATGACCTCCTCGACATGGCCAACGAGGGCTTGATCCCCCACGGAGCT
>NC_057801.1:560977904-560982542 GCF_018294505.1 Triticum aestivum
AACGCACGCATACTCTTGACTATCAATTGATAGACGAGGGTCAGAATGCAACTAAAGAGAACAACTCAAAGGAACATATAACTTTCTGAGTTGTGGATGCATAGATTAGTATGTCGAACCAAGTTCAACATATTTCTTCCAGATAACCCATGCAAAACGGTAGAACTGGCAGAGTCACGATTTATGAATGGAGAACTCCTCAAGAGTACTCTAATTGTGATCTTTTGATCCAATAAACTTCTGCCATAATGGTTCATGGTATTTGGAAGAACGATATACCACGGACCTCGAGGACTATCGCAAAGTTACTAATATCCTGAAGGAACTAGCAAACACTATCAACATGAAGTAAGTAGAGTGAATCTCGGGTTCAAAACCCAAGGAGTAGAATACCTACTACTGAGTGGCATCACGGGATGCTTTTGAGAATAAAAGCCAGAATCATCACACTGGGACACAAAACAAGGCTAGACTACTAGATGATCCCCTGAGACACCTAGGGTCATAGTAATAACTCTAACATAAAGGTTGAGGCAGTAGAGTACCTCAACTCAACAATTTGTGTGATTAATCTGACCAAAGGCACATCGAAAACAGGAGGAAGGGATTTGCAATGCATCAGACTGTTTGGAAACCTGGGATGACTCGGACAGCATAACGGCTGTAAATGCTCAGAAAAGATTTGAGACATTCACAAAAATGGTGGCATAACCACTCAGAAGCACAATATCAAGGTTTCGAGATCAACAATTAACATACGGAAGTAGTAGGAACTGAAACGAGGCTTAAATCCAACAATCTTATAAGTCTACGGACTAGTAATACATGATCCTGATAGAAAGAAGAGAAAGCCTAGTTTCTTAACCCCGTAGGAAAGATAAGATGACTCAGATCAGAAGGCATGAGGTATAAGGAGTAAAAAGAGCCTTACGTTCCATCCCACAATCAATTCCCTTATATAACTAAAGAATTTCTAGACTCAACTTCGACCAGTTTGGCTTGGTAATCCTACAGGCAGTCAAGCTCTGATACCAACGCTGTCAGGACCCCGACTCGATGTCACATCGATCTAGCCGGTAACACTTCATATCACCTTGCGGCCTCACGCACGGTGTTCCCACGGGTGTCGCCTTACCTTTGCCCGGGACCGTTTGCGCCTTTTGGCTCACGTATATGATAGTGTCGCTAGCATCCATATGATAAAGAGCCCGGGCTGACATGACTAGTCGTAAACCCAAAGTGGCACAGACTTACAGGGACAGGCATCCATGACCCAGCTTCGAACGTGTCGGTCATCAGCAAGTGGGTCCGGGCTGTAGCACTGGGCTAGCAGGACTCCGGTAAACCGGGCTGTAGCGGGCTAACAGGACTCCGGTACTCAAAGCGTGACATTTCCCCGAAGGGACAGACACAGGAACGAAGAAGGACACATGCCGGCCAGCCTAAGTGTTCTAGAGCAGTAGCAAGCTACCATGGCTCAGCGGTAACACTAGGAGACATTTCCCGGTAAGAGAGGCTACTAAAGATAAACAACTAGATAGTCAGATCCCACACATACCAAGCATTTCAATCACACACACAGTATGCTCGATATGTGCAAATACAACGAAGCATCACAACATGACTCTACGACACAAGTACTTTATTCATTAGGCTCCGAGGAGCGAGATATTACAAACATGGGTCTCATGACCCAACACTCAGAGCATACAAGTCAAAGCACAAGCGGAAGCTATCATGTCTGAGTACAGACATCTATAAATGAAAAAGGCTGAGAAGCCTGACTATCTATCAGATCCTGCCGGGGCACAAGATCGTAGCTGAGGTAACAAGCTAAACGTCGAAGTCCACGTGGAACTACTAGTGAGACTGAAGTCTCTCTGCAAAAACATAAAATAGGCAAACGTGAGTACAAATGTACCCAGCAAGACTTACATCAGAACTAACTACATATGCATCATTTTCAACAAGGGGATGGTGGGGTTTAACTGCAGCAAGCCAGCTTTGACTCGCTGGCTATCCTAAACTACGACTGCAAGCGACTCTTCTGAGGTGGCGCACACGAGTCCACATATTCACCATATCAATACACCACTATGGATCCGCTCCCGTCTCCCTACGAGAACGCCATCCATAGCACTCACGCTTATCTTGCGCATTTTAAAGTATCCACTTTCACTTGTCTATGAACTGATATAAGCAACCCAGAAGTCCTTTTCCGCGGACACGGCTATTCGAATAGATGATGTTAACCCTGCAGGGGTGTACTTCTTCATACATGTTTCCACCACTTAGCGTCTGCACACGACATGTGCTCGGCAGACTTCAAGCGAAAGCCGACGTGGGTGTAGACCACGACCTACCTAAACACTCAAGTCTCTAGTCCAGGTTTATCGCCTATTCGGGTTCCATCCATGAGGAGATCCGGCCGGAGTTTCGCTCACAGCCCCAAACGATGTGAACAGGGTTCCGTGACACCAAACGGGCGCCCGATTTACCCGGCCACGTGCCTACCGCATCACAGCCCACCCCTACGGTCAGCGCTGTCCACGGCCTCCAGCATACTACAAACACCAGAAACTACTTGCAACTCCTGGACAGAGGACAAGGGTGAATAAGAAGTCGAGCGGGGTCATATTTCAGGGCCCAATGTATGGTAGTAGCTGAATCATGGATCACAAACACAGAACTCAGTTCCTGAGGACGGCTGCAATGAGACAACCCACCATGTACTCCTACATGGCCTCTCACCGCTACCTTTACCAAATCGTGTTCACACACTTAGCTCTCACACAGTAGGACATGTTCACACGCCTCTGATTCATCCCCGATGAATCAGACCTGACTCAACTCTAAGCAGTAACAGGCATGACAAACAAGCATGAATGAGTAGGCACATCAGGGCTCAAACAACTCCTACTCATGCTAGTGGGTTTCATCTAATTACTGTGGAATGACAGGTCATGCAGAGGATAAAGGGGTTCAGCTACCGCAGCAAGTAACAGAAAAATCGGTGTTGTCCTAATGCATTAAAAGAGAGCAGGAGCGAGAGAGTAGGATTGTATCGGAATGAACAAGGGGGTTTTGCTTGCCTGGCACTTCTGAAGATAACATTGAGTCTTCGTCAGTGTCAACGATCGCATCATCGGTGTCACGTCTATCGAGAGGGGACAATTACCGGCAAATACAGAAAAGACACGATCAATGCAATGCACAATATGATGCATGCTATGACATGGCAATATGAATGTGTTTTGGTCTAATGCAACTAGCACCAGATTAAATGAAGTTGGTTTGAATCCAAGATTCAAATTCAAACTCCATATGTGGATATTTAAATGCCCTTTATTTGATTTGTACTAAACAGCAGCTATAAGTTGTTCTAACATGCATGAAAATGGTACAGATGGATTCCTTGAATTTTTCTGATAATTTTTCATATATAATTTATTTCATTTGGAGTTACGGTTAATTTTCTATGATTTATTGAAGTTTTAGCTATTTTCTGAAATTAATAAATCATTTTAGATTTATTTAAATTCCAGAAAGGAATTATTGCGTCAGCACTAGGTCATGCTGACCTCAGCATAGTCAACAGGGGCTGGTCCGGGTCAAACCTGACCAGTGGGGCCCACTGGTCAGTGACACACCGCTGGCATGAGTCACTGACGTGTGGGGTCAGTCAAAAGCCACGTCAGCAAGTCAAACTGACATCGAGGCCCACATGTCAGTGAGATAGAGAGCTAACAGGGGGTTATTTAACTTAACCCGTGTTTTTATCAGCAGCGGTCCCACATGTCATGCACAAGGGTTTAATTAACTGAGTGATTAGCACCTAACCTAATGCTCCACGTCAGCTAGTGACGCCGGTGACCAAGGCGACGGCGAGACCTCGCCGGAGTTGCTCGGGACGGCGCTACAGGCTGCGGTTGGGCACCCTGAGGGCACCAGGAGGGAGCCCGTGCTCCTGCGCATCCAGGGGCGCACGCAGCTGGGCACAGGGAGGCCGGGGTCGACGGCGGCGGCCAGAACGGCGGCGGCCGGAGCTACGGTTTCGGGCGGCTTAGCGCTATGGTGCACAAGAGGACGAGTTGGTGGCGGCGTTAGCTTGCTGGCACTTGCGCGCATCCATTGGTAGCATCGGGAGGGTGAGACGTGGCCTGAGTCGAGCGCAGCATCGACTTCGGCGACGGCCGGAGTTCGGGCCAGCACGGCGCGGTGGCTGCAGCGCGTTAGCCAGAGAGCAGAGGATCGCGTCGGGACCCTGGGAACCTGGAGAGCACGCGGGAGCTACTGGAGCGAGCGGAAGAGCTCCGGGACGCGAGGTTCGCCGGCAATGGCGATGGCCGGAGCTCGGTGCTCGCAGGGAACGGCGCTACAGCACGGGGGCGAACAAAATGGAGGAGGGGAAACGGAGTGGAGCTCACAGGGATCGTGCAGGGAGGGTCAGCGAGCTCGGGGGCGCGCCGGAGTGGCCGAATTCGACGGAGAACGGCGCCGGGGCCGAAGCTTGGGGATGATGACGATGGCGGCTGCTCGGGGCCCTTCCGGTCACGTGGCTCGGTGAGGGGGTTGGCGACGAGGTGCAGGAGCTCGGGAGCACGTCGGAGAGGGAAGGGGGTGGCCGTGGTCATGGCT
>NC_057801.1:560983113-560991480 GCF_018294505.1 Triticum aestivum
CGCGTGCGCGCGTGCGTGCGGTGTCCGTCCTCCTGGCAGAGGAGGAAGAAGACAAGGGGGGGAGGAGGAGGTGGGCTGGGCCGGCTCTAGTGGACTGGGCTGCTGGTGGGCTACCAGGTAAGGCCAGGTAAGTTCTACTCCTTTTATTTTTTTCTGTTCTGTTTTCTTTTTTTTTAATCTGTTTTGCCACTGTTTTGAATTTAAAAATAATTCAAACAATGCCAAAACTCCTCTGAATATTTTATACTGCTAGATGGACTTTTCCAAAAGCTTATAAACTATTTCAGGGTATTTAAATTATATTCTAATTATATGAATATAATTCAAATTCAAATAGCTAATGAATTAAATCCAAAGTCCCAAAAATAATTCTTTAAAAATGTTCAATATTTTGGTTGGGACCAGAACCCTTACCAAAAATTATCAAACATTTAAGAAGAGCCTTTTGGAGCAATGAATAAGATTTCTAGGGTTTTTGCCCCTCTTTTATTTAGGGTTTTGAGGCTTCCAATATTTCCTCAGTTCAAATTTCAGAATTTAAACATGATGCACACATGAAGCTAACCTAGAGCAATGCCTGAAGCTAGGGATGTGACACCTGGCCTCGCCGGTGACGAGCCTCGGGTCAACTCTGGCGAGTTTGACCCGGGTTTGACCCCCTCTCTCTCACTGACCTGCGGGCCCCGCCCGGCTAATTAGGTTAGGTTAGTTTAACTAAGCTAGGTTAGTTTAATTAGACGCTGACACTCGGGACCCACCGGTCAGGGGTTGACCGGACTGTGCCACGTTGACCTGCTGACATCATCATGACATCAGGCTGACGCAATTAAATCATTTCTGGATTTAATTTAATTCTGAAATTCCAGAAAATAGCTAAAACTTCAATAAATCATAGAAAATTAACCGTAACTCCAAATTAAATAAATTATATATGAAAAATTATCAGAAAAATTCAAGGAATCCATCTGTACCATTTTCATGCATGTTAGAACAACTTATAGGTGCTGTTTAGCACAAATCAATTAAATGGCATTTGAATAATCACATATGGAGTTTGAATTTGAATCTTGTATTCAAACCAACTTCATTTAATCTGTTGCTAGTTGCATTAGCCCAAAACACATTCATTTTGCCATGTCATGATCATGCATCATATTGTGCATTGCATTGATTGTGTTCCCTTCTGTGTTGCCGGTATTTGTCCCCTCTCGGTAGACGTGATACCGATGATGCGATCGTTGACACTGATGAAGACTCAATGCTACCTTCAGAAGTGCCAGACAAGCAAAACACCCTTGTTCATTTCGATACAATCCCACTCTCTCGCTCCTGCTCTCTTTTACTGCATTAGGACAACACCGATTCAACTGTTACATGCTACGGTAGTTGAACCCCTTTATCCTCTGCATGACCTGTCATTGCCATAGTAAATAGATGAAACCCACTAGCATGAGTAGGAGTTGTTTGAGCCCTGTTGTGCCTACTCATTCATGTTTGTTTGTCATGCCTGCTACTGCTTAGAGTTGAGTCAGGTCTGATTCATCGGGGATGAATCAGAGGTGTGTGAACATGTCCTACTGTGTGTGAGCTAAGTGTGTGAACACGATTTGGTAAAGGTAGCGGTGAGAGGCCATGTAGGAGTACATGGTGGGTTGTCTCATTGCCGCCGTCCTCAGGAACTGAGTTCTGTGTTTGTGATCCATGATTCAGTTACTACCATACATTGGGCCCTGAAATATGACCCCGCTCGACTTCTTATTCACCCTTGTCCTCTGTCCAGGAGTTGCAAGTAGTTTCTGGTGTTTGTAGTATGCTGGAGGCCGTGGACAGCGCTGACCGTAGGGGTGGGATGTGATGCGGTAGGCACGTGGCCAGGTATACCGGGCGCCCGTTTGGTGTCACGGAACCCTGTTCACATCGTTTGGGGCTGTGAGCGAAACTCCGGCCGGATCTCCTCATGGATGGAACCCGAATAGGCGATAAACCTGGACTAGAGACTTGAGTGTTTAGGTAGGTCGTGGTCTACACCCACGTCGGCTTTCGCTTGAAGTCTGCCGAGCACATGTCGTGTGCAGACACTAAGTGGTGGAAACATGTATGAAGAAGTACACTCCTGCAGGGTTAACATCATCTATTCGAATAGCCGTGTCCGCAGAAAAGGACTTCTGGGTTGCTTATATCAGTTCATAGACAAGTGAAAGTGGATACTCCAAAATACGCAAGATAAGCGTGAATGCTATGGATGGCGTTCTCGTAGGGAGACGGGAGTGGATCCATAGTGGTGTATTGATATGGTGAATATGTGGACTCGTGTGCGCCACCTCAAAAGAGTCGCTTGCAGTCGTAGTTTAGGATAGCCACCGAGTCAAAGCTGGCTTGCTGCAGTTAAACCCCACCATCCCCTTGTTGAAAATGATGCATATGTAGTTAGTTCTGATGTAAGTCTTGCTGGGTACATTTGTACTCACGTTTGCCTATTTTATGTTTTTGCAGAGAGACTTCAGTCTCACTAGTAGTTCCGCTTGGACTTCGACGTTTAGCTTGATACCTCAGCTATGATCTTGTGCCCTCGGCAGGATCTGATAGATAGTCAGGCTTCTCAGCCTTTTCATTTATAGATGTCTGTACTCAGACATGATAGCTTCCGCTTGTGCTTTGACTTGTATGCTCTGATTGTTGGGTCATGAGACCCATGTTTGTAATGTCTCGCTCCTCGGATCCTATTGAATAAACTACTTGAGTCGCAGAGTCATTTTGTGATGCCATGTTGTATTGCACATATCGAGCATATTGTGTGTATGTTATTGAAATGCTTGGTATGTGTGGGATCTGACCATCTAGTTGTTTATCTTTAGTAGCCTCTCTTACCGGGAAATGTCTCCTAGTGTTTCACTGAGCCATGGTAGCTTGCTACTGCTCCGGAACACTTAGGCTGGCCGGCATGTGTCCTTCTTCGTTCCTGTGTCTGTCCCTTCGGGGAAATGTCACGCGATGAATACCGGAGTCCTGTTAGCCCGCTACAGCCCGGTTCACCGGAGTCCTGCTAGCCCAGTGCTACAGCCTGGATTCACTCGCTGATGACCGACACGTTCGATGCTGGGTCATGGATGCCTGTCCCTGTAAGTTTGTGCCACTTTGGGTTTACGACTAGCCATGTCAGCCCGGGCACCTTATCATATGGATGCTAGCGACACTGTCCTATACGTGTGCCAAAAGGCGCAAACGGTCCCGGGTAAAGGTAAGGCGACACCCGTGGGAATACCGTGCGTGAGGCCGCAAAGTGATATGAAGTGTTACATGCTAGATCTATGTGGCATTGAGTCGGGGTCCTGACACCGTCTGTGCCGCTTGACCTTGCTAACTATTATAATAAAGCGGTTGCTTTTCTGTACCAAGTTGTTGTGTGTTGCCAGAAGACAAGGTCTCTGGGCTGGCAATGCAAGGTAAACCGGTCGCTCTGAGCTGGGGTGCCACAGCATGCTACAGTCCCTAACATTTTTTATGCACCAAAAGACTACCAATGGGCCAGGGCAGCACCTGGGGGTGTTCCGAGGGGGCACAACCCATCAGGGCGCGCCTGGGCCCCTAGGCGCGCCCCGGTGGGTTGTGCCCACCTCGGTGACCTCCTGCACCCCCTCTTTGCCCTATAAATTCTCAAATATTCCAAAAACCCTCACGGAGACCCTAGATCAGAAGTTTCGCCACCGCAAGCCTATATAGCCACCGAAAAAATCGGGAGCTTGTTCCGGCACCCTGCTGGAGGGGGAGATCATCACCGGTGGCCATCTTCATCATCCCGGTGGCCACCATGATAAGGAGGGAGTAGTTTACCATCGGGTCTGAGGGTTTGTACTAGTAGCTATGTGTTTAATCTCTCTCTAGCACGGGATCTTGATATTTCACAATCTTGATGTATCATGGGCTTTGTTAACATAGATGGATCATATGATGTTTCTCCCCTCTCTACTCTTGTTGTCACGATCTAAATCTTTTCCCTTTGAAGTTTTGTCTTGTCAGATTGAATGTTCAGATCTGAGAACACATTATATATGTCTTGCATATGAATACCCGTGGTGACAATGGTGTATTATTTTGATTCACTTGATATATGTTATGGCACTCAACTTGCGGATTCCCGAGGTGACTTTGGGGTAAACTATGCATAGGGGTGATGCATGTTTTTATTATGTTTTCTCTGATAGAAACTTTGGGGTCTCCTTGTAGTTCTTTGTGTGGATTGAGTATTATGATCATGAAAGTTGTTTGATGCATATGGTAGAATTAACTCATGGATACTTGGTGACATTGGAGTATCTAGGTGACATTAGAGTTTGTTGATGTGTGTCATATGGTGTTATTTTAGTACAAACTCTTGATAGATTGATCGAAAAGAATAGCTTTGTGTTATTTTAGTACGAACTCTAGGATAGAGTGATCGGAAAGAATAGCTTTGAGGTAGTTTCATACCCTACAAACAATTTCTATCTTTTGTTCTCCGCCAATAGGAACTTGGGAGTGATTCTTTATTGCACTTTGAGGGATGATAATCATATGATCCAACTATGTTAGCATTGTTGAGAGATTTCACTAGTGAAAGTATGCACCCTAGGCCTCATTTTCCATCATTGCAATACCGTTTGTGCTCCATTTTACTATTTACTACCTTGCTGTTTTTTTATTGTTCGCACTACAAAAACTCATATCTGCTATTCATACTACAGTTTTATCACCATCTCTTCGCCGAACTAGTGCACCTATACAATTTGCCATTGTATTGGGTGTGTTGGGGACACAAGAGATTTTTTTATTTGATTGCAGGGTTGCTTGAGAGAGACTATCTTCATTCTATGCCTCCCACGGATTGATAAACCTTAGGTCATCCACTTGAGGGAAAATTGCTACTATCCTACAAAAGTCTGCGCTTGGAGGCCCAACACGAGTCTACAAGAATAAAGTTGCGTAGTAGACATCAAGCTCTTTTCTGGCGCCATTGCCGGGGAGGTGAGTGCTTGAAGGTATATCTTTAGATCTTGCAATCGAATCTGTTAGTTTCTTGTTTTATCACTAGTTTGGTTTATAAATGAAAACTACAAAAAATGGAATTAAGGTTGCATCATATTATTGATCATATTTATAATGTCTTTCTTGAAAATGATGGAAAACTGTGCTCAATTATTAGAAGAAGAAGTCAATAAAATGTTTGGCAAAAATTATTTGAATGATGAGCATGACTGCAATGTTGTTAGTATGAATTCTTTGAATATCCAAAATGCTAATGATGATTGCAATTTTCATGATAATGATGTCTCCTATAAGAATGTCAATTTTTGCAGAGTAAATTGGGAGTGCAAAAGAACACCAGAAAGGGAAGATAGATTTTGTAAGAAGCATAAATATCTAGAAACAAAAATGATGCAAGAGAGGCTAGATGATTGTGCTGAAAGGTTTAATTTCTTTCGCCATCCTTGTGAACTTTGCAATGAACGTGGTCATTTAAATCTCCAATGCTATTTGTTTCATGATCGAATCATGTCCAAAAATTGTGATAACTTGAGTACCCTTGAGCATTATAAAGATCTTAGTCTTCTTATGGGGTATGAAGAGATGAAATGTATAACCAAGGGTATTCCAAAAAGTTAATCTCAATAGATTTCTTGATTTAGATCTAGAGGAAATTTATATGTTCTGTGCGGTAAATTGCATTGAGAATCTTTATATTGCCAACTACTTAAAGACAAGAAAACAATAAGAGTATGAAGAGAGTACTAATGAAAGGGAAAATATTTCCCAAGACCCTCCTAGTGTTTATTATGATGAATCAGGTAATGCGGAGGAGCTTCCTATCCAATCAATGTCTTCAATAAGAAGCTCGAAAAAAACGATTAAACCCATACGTGAGCTGGTGAAGAAGAAAAAGAAAAGAAGAAAAAGAAAAGAAGAAAAAGTAGAGGTAAAAAGGTAACTCTTCCCAGTAACATTGCTCCTATCACCATTGTGCCTCATGAAAGTGAATCAAATATGTTCATGGAGGATGATGATATTGAGTATGGTTTTGTGATGCCTACTACTTGTTGTAGTGATTATGCTTGGGAAGACAATGATGTCTTTTATGATCTTGGAAATATCTTTGGCACTTGCTTGGAAGAATAGGATAATAATGTTTGCTATACTATTGGTGCCATTCATGCTCACTAGTAGAAAACAGGGCTATCGTTCGGGCCTGGCCAGCCCATTAGTCCCGGTTCCTCATGAACCAGGAACCATGGGGGGATTAGTCCTAGTTCATGAGCCCAGGGGGCCGGCCGGGGCCTTGAGGGCATTGGTCCCGGTTCATCTGGATCCATTTGTCCCAGTTTGAGGCAGGAACCAGGACCAATGGGCCGCGCTCCTGCCCACAGACATTGGTACCGGTTCATGCCTTGAACCGGTATAGAAGGGGTGGCTTTAGTCCTGGTTCGTGCAACGAACCGAGAAAACAATTTTCCTATATATACCCATCGCCTCGGCAGAGCACTCCACGGTGCTCTGCTTTTTCAAGCTGGCGAGGGGAGGGCATTTGGGTGCTCTAGTTCACCTTCTATGCACATGAGGTGTTCGATGAAATGCCCCAGCCACACTATTTAATCTTTCTCCTCTCGAAACTTGACCTCCAAGCTCCATTTTCCCGAGATTTGTCTAGGTTTAGCGGTCCGTCACATCCCGTACCCGTCTTCACCACCATCGATCGCCCGCGCCGATCTCGTCACCGGCACCACCGTGGTGAGCCTCTTGTTCTTATCTTCTTTCTGAAAGAAAAAATTCTTACTTCAGATAGATAGTTGTCTAATTTTCTTACTTTTATTATTCCTTGTTATTATATAGTGCAATGGTTTTGGTATCCGCCCCCGTCGGCCCTCGTCCTGTCTATGAGTCAGATGTGGTATATATTATCTTTTCATAACTTTTGGTTCATTTATGTTTATGACAATTATGCTAACCAATGTGACATAGATTTTATTTATCTAGGAGGTTGCTGAACCGGAAATTCCAACCGACCCTATTGTCGAGAGGTTAAATTTAGTTGAATAAGAAAACAATTAATTGAAGGAAAAAATAAGAAAAATTGAGGAGGAGAAGATGATATTGGAGTTGCATGTTGCGGATGTCGTCGATGATCACAAGATCAAGATGGATGCAATGTGGTGGAAGATTAAAAAGATTAGAAAATATGCCATTCATACCGAGGCTTGGTATCATTATGCAGTTGGATCAATTGTTACCTTGGTTGCGATTATGATCGCATTTGTTGTTGCATTGAAATGTTTTACATAATTTCAATGTATGGTTTAATTAGATGCTCTGGAGAGCTATATGTTGTTCAATGAGAACTATGTATGTACTTTGGTTTTAATGTGATGATGAACTTCTATTAATGATGATATGTGGGTGAAATGATGATACCATGCCAACTTGGAACCTTTTCAGAGTTCATTTCAAATGCTTTTCAATTTCATGGTCTTATAGCTCAAAATAATCAGTAAATGCATGAAAAATAACAAATGTAGTCAGAAAGGGTTGTAAATTGATGATGTGGCTCTGAATGGTGCATTTTGAACACAGAAAAACTATGGAGTTCAAATAAGTTCAAAAAAATTGAAATCCCTTTGTAATAGACGAGTTTCCATACGAAACCCTGATACTTCGAAAGAGATTATCCGTTTTGTACACGAAGTGCATCCAGTTTTTGCCGTAACCCTCTCTACTTTCTCACACATGCTATGTGGGTGAAATGATGATACCATGCCAACTTGGAACATTTTCAAAGTTCATTTCAAATGCTTTCAATTTCATGGTCTTATAGCTCAAAATAATCAGTAAATGCATGAAAAATAACAAATGTAGTCAGAAAGGGTTGTAAATTGATGATGTGGCTTTGAATGGTGCATTTTGAACACAGAAAAACTATGGACTTCAAATAAGTTCAAAAAAATGAAATTCCTTTGTAACAGACGAGTTTCCGTATGAAACCCTGATACTTCGAAAGAGATTGTCTATTTTGTATACGAAGTGCATCCAGTTTTTGTCGTAACCCTCTCTACTTTCTAGCACATGCTATGTGGGTGAAATGATGATACCATGCCAATTTTCATAAAGATTTTTTTGATAGAAACTAAAATAACAAAATCTGTTTTTGAATATAATGATAAAACACAGTAATATTAAATAGCAGGAAAAAGAATCACTCAAAATATATTTTTATAGTGAAGTTATTCACAAACTAGTGATTTACACAAATATCAAAGAATTAAAATTTAAACTATTCAAATTTGGAAACTAATGGAGTAACAAAAAGATTATAATTATTCTGAGCTAAAAGCAAAAAGAATA
>NC_057801.1:560991714-560992872 GCF_018294505.1 Triticum aestivum
TCACTCAAAAAATATTTTTATAGTGAAGTTATTCACAAACTAGTGATTCACTCAAATTTCAAAGAATTAAAATTTAAACTATTCAAATTTGGAAAATAATGGAGTAACAGAAAGATTATAATTATTATGAGCTAAAAGCAAAAAGAATAAAAAAATAAAGCAAAAAATCAAAAGAAAATAAATAATTCAAAAAACAAAAAAATTAAAAAATGCCGCGTAATGGGCCACACGGCCTGCATACGACTAGAAACCCATCTGTACATGGGCCAGTATGCAGGCCCGCAGGCCCAATAGGCCCAACACGGCAGTGACAAGGGTAGGCAACTAATACCTGCATATTAGAGAGGAGCTCAGCACCTGAGCTGCAACACAGCTTATAAATAGGTGCTGAGCTCTCTCAGCTAGCGAGGTGGGACTAAACTTCCCACCGCATCGCGCCAGCACAAGGCCTTTGGTCCCGGTTTATGTCACCAACCAGGACTAAAGGTTTGCGTTGCTCCCAGTTGGTGGCACCAACCGGTACCAATGACCCCCCTTTGGTCCCGGTTGGTGCCACCAACCGGGACCAAAGGCCTCTACTTCCCGCCCTTTGGTCTGCTGAAAAGAGCCCTTTGGTCCCGGTTGGTGGCACCAACCGGGACTAAAGGGGGGCATTGGTAACGGTTGGTGCCACGAACCGGTACCAATGCCCTGGGTATATAATTACCACTTACGAAAATTTTCTTTTAGTTCTTCTTCCCCGCCCGATGCCCCAGCGCTGCTCCTCGTCGCCGTCTCCATCACCGTCGTCGCCTCTGCTCCGCGCTCGAGCCGCTACCCGCAGACCGCCCCAGCAAGTCGGCGCCCTTGCCGCCCCTGCCTCCGACACCGTCGCGGCGCCACCCTGCCCTCGACCATGTCATTGCCAGTGCCACGCCGCACCGGTCCCTGCCCCGCGGCCCGCCCCCGCATCCCGGCGCCCTCACCGCCCCCACCGGCACCGTCGCCAGCCGCCCCTGCCGTCGCTGTCTCCAGCGCCGCCCCTTGTTAATTTTTATTTGATTATTCTGTTTTTTAATTTTTATTAGATTTTTTTACAGGTTTTTAGATTTTCATATATGTGTGTATGTATTTTTTAGATACATGTATTTTTTTATGTGTGTATGTATTTTTTACATG
>NC_057801.1:560993219-561050479 GCF_018294505.1 Triticum aestivum
TGTATTTTTTTCGATTGTAATTAATGATGTTTTATAGTATACATATATGCAAGGTAGATTTTTAGAAAAGTTTTATCTATACATGCTCTGTGATTTATTACATTTTAGGTTAGTTTAATTTTTAGAAATTTTTTAAATATCTAGCTAGGAAAGGAAGAAGAAGAAAAAGAATGAGAGGAGAAAAGGAAAATAAGAAGAGGAAGAAAGGAGAAGAATAGGAGAGGAAGAAGAGGAGAAATAAATAAGAAGAGGAAAAGAGAAGAAAAAGAAGAGGAGAAGAAGAAAGGAATAGAGGAGAAGAAGAAAAAAATTGAAAAATTTCTATATTTGTTCTTCTTCTCCTCTATTCCTTTCATCTTCTCCTTTTTTTCTTCTTTTTTTTCTTTGAATGCTTCTCTTCTATTCCTTTCTTCTTCTCCTCTTTTTATTTCTTCTTTTGTCTTCTTATTTTTTATCGGGTATGTCGTTGTCGATATACCCCCTCCCGATAACTTCAACACGAGGGGGGGCATCGATATACCACCTCCCCGATAACATTATTTTCCCATGTATGTACGTCGCGTCATTGTCGATATAACCCCCTCCCGGATAACTTCGACATGAGGGGCGGTCGATATATATACCCCCTCTCGACCGTGATAACTTATACCACGGGAGCACTCCCCCCCGGCCCTCTCGCTCAACCAAAACTCTCGAGGACACCCAAACCCTAGAAAAAAATGATGTTGGTTTCCTACCCCTTCCTGCCGCGCCCCTACCCCACAAACTCTCTCGAGGCCACCCAAATTTACCAAGTTAAAAGAGCGTTGTCATCGAGCCCACCCCAAACCCTTGAAGCGTTGTCGATGCCACCCCAAACCCTTGAAGCGTTGCCGAGGCAACCCCAAACCCTAGAGAAGCAGCATCGAGGCCACTAATATGATTCATTATTGTGATTATATTAGTTAGCTAGTTCTACGTTTGCCACTAATATATCTAGCTATCATGTTTGAATAATAATTGCCATGTTGTAAATATTTGCACAAACTATGGAGCACCCCCGAGACGAAGAAACAGAAGAGATGTTGGGGGACATAATCGCAAAAGGAAGTGATGTCGTTGCATCGTTTCTCAACGACACCGATGGTCTAGAAGGACAGGGTAGTGAAGAATAAGGTTATGCTTATGATGGCTCCGGTGACCCAATTCCGGTACGAGAAGAAGTAGACCGTCATGACGGCTCCATTGACCGAACTGAGTCCAGCCAGGTATATATATTAGTTAAGCCTATGCTGACTAGCTAATTGATGCATTCATTGTTTTCGTATGTACGCATATTAATTAACTCTCGTCTTTCTTCTTTTCTCTAGCCCTCCAGATCAAGCACAACTTCGGTAAACAAACGAGGCCAAAGAAAATGTTGCACTCAGATGCAAGGTTTGAGATCACAGCAATCGCACGTGATGGCAAGCCGACTGAACCCATCCGGACAAGGGATGCATTTCGTGCTCAGTGCGGGGTTCTTGTTAGGGACAAGATTGTAATCAGTATCCAGCGATGGTTAAAGCCTAAGAAGGAAGACCCTGAGGTGTCTTATGTCTCCGATATGCAGAAAGAAGATCTTTGGACATCGCTTAAGGCAAATTTCACCCTACCGCCAGAGGAGGATTCGAAGAAGCGAGTTAAAGAGCAATTGATCAAGTCTCATGCTCTTAAGAAGATGGCAGAACTATTCAGGAGGTGGAAGAATGAGCTGAAAACAGAGTTTGTCGACAAAGAAAAGACACCAGAATTCACCGGAAAGTATGAGAAGATCAGATATCACTGGCCCGCATTTGTAGCCCACAAGACATCCGAAAAGAGTAAGAAGATGTCAGGGATAAACAAGAAAAATGCTGCGAAGAAGAAGCATCACCATCGCACGGGGTCAGGTGGCTACCTCAAAGCCCGACTTTTGTGGGAAAAGTCTGAGAATGACCTGATTGCTAAAGGGGTCGAACCAGAGACATTGAACTGGCCAGACCGTTGCCGGACTTGGTTCTTCGGGGTTGGCAGAACCTTGGACCCTGTAACAGGGAAGTGCGTTTGGATGGAAGAGCAACTACGAATACCCGTCACAAGGCTTCAGGAATATATCGAGAAAGCGCAGCAAGGGATGTTCGTCCCAGACAGAGAGAAGGACGAGCTCACAATGGCCCTGGGGAATCCTGAACACCCTGGACGGACACGAGGCACGCCAGGCTCCGTTCTGTGGAAGGCTGGCTTTCCGGACGCAGGGGGTTACAAAACCCAGGAGAGGAGGAAGAAAGTGGAGCATAGCCAACTGCAGGCGTTGCACGAAAGGGTACAAGGGCTAGAGGAACGAGAAGCAGATCGCAGCAAACGACCTGCCGAATCTTCCGCTGAAGCTACCCCGCCATCTCAGTGGAGAAGCAGCATGGCTTCCACTGAGCAGACTCAACAGCTGGAGCCTGTCTTCACGGATCCTGCTAGCTACCCCATGGATGCTATCACGGAGTCTCAACATTGCCACCTTATGACGCGATGGATGACATTGAAAGTCAAGGCGGCTGTTGGCTCTGTTATACCTGATGAACCTGGTGCAACCTACCACGACAAGACGATTCCAGAAGGATATGCTAGGGTGATGGTGGATCAAATAACTGACGGATTTGAGGACCTTCAGCTTGACCACCCTACAGGTGAAGGGGAGATTCGGCTGGGTTCTTCTCTGAAGACTCCATGCCTATGGCGGAAGGAGCTCATCAACCTTCTGAACTGGATGCCTCCGCCTCCTCCTCCTCCTCCGGTGAGTCAGGGCATTCCGCCTCCTCCTCCGCCTCCTCCTTCGGCGAGTGATCAGGGCACTCAGCCTCCTTCTCCGGCCCGTGGCGGCACTCTGCCTCCTTCTCCGCCTGCGCCGGCACCCCCGAGCAGCCAGTCTCCTTCTCCGCCTCGTCAACAAGGGCGGATCAAGAGACCCGCTGCCACTCCGGCTTCTCCGGTGTGTCGTAGTCCTTCTCCTCCGCCTCATAAGAAAGGAAAGATAGCCGCAGCCACTACATCTACTCCGGCATCTAGCAGCACAGCCAGAGCCGAGATGCAATACAAATTCGGTCCTTCTCTCAAGACTCCAGAGAAGTTACCATACGAGAGGACCATGGAGGAAAACATGCAGATCGTGCAAGCTGAAGTGAAGAACTTATTTGAAGGGGTGAAAGCAAAGAAACATCCACCTCCGGAGGAGCAGATAGATCCGGTAAAAGTGAAGCGTACTCTGGCTTCTATAAAGAAACCGCCAAAGTCTCCGGCGAAAGTAAACTATGAGCGCATTGTTACAAAGCCATTTGTGGAAGCATTGCGGTCGGGAAGTACTATAAGTGGTCAACGACGAGCTGGGAAAAAAGTTGCCCAGCTCGGCGAACAAGCGAACCAATCGTTCCCCCCGCTCCAGGTGTCTAGCGATATTGTCGCTAATGTTCCGGGTGGGATGGTGCCCGGTTATAACAATCTTGAAGATTACCTGCCCGACAATGTACATTATGATTTCATGGAGGTGGGTGAACACAAATACGTGTACGGGAAGCCTCTCGTCAAAGATGAAAGATCTCTACCAACGATGATGCGAAGATTCCATGATTGGTACATGAAAACCTATAGAGTCTCAGGGGGGGGGGGACATTTTGACGCTGAGAGTTAGAGAGGAGCATGACTTTGTTGGAATTGAACTGTTGAATGTTCCATTTGAGGAGTTCTTCGCGTTTTTCAATCTAAAGGCCCTCGATAAATCAATGATCACTTGCTACTGCCTGTAAGTAGTACTACTTCTGTCATTAATTAAGTCTCTATATATAGGTCAGCTCTTTCATTGCATGTATTTTTAATTATCCTCACTATATTATGCAAATTGAAGATCGCCGAATTGAAGAAAAGACAAATCGGTGATATTGGGTTCATTAACACAAATCTCATAGATGCATATATGGATGAATTTCAGGCCAAAGATACCGAGGCCAAGCTGCTACAATCGTTTGTATTAAATTAAAACAAAGCTATAATACTCTTCCCTTACGAATTCTAGTGAGTGTTTGCTGTCTTGTGCATATTTTCTTTCCCTTATTAGTCGAGGTTATAGTAATGTAATTGATGAGTTGTGCACGCGTGCGCAGCTTCCGCTATATTCTCCTAGAGATTAAGCTCGAGCAGGGACTAGTAACCGTCTTAGACTCGAGACGAAAAGATCCCAAGGAGTATGCAGACATGACTGAAATTCTAGAGAAGTAAGTTAAATCGATCATTATCGCACCATATCAACAACTTTTTGTTTATTTCCTGATATCAAGTAATTGTTTTCTTTGTCTAGCAGGGTTTGGAAAAAATTCACCTCAAAAACTCCGGTACTGCCGAAGAAGCTGCAATTTAGACACCCGAAAGTAAGTACTATAGTAGCATGTTCCACGCATCTCCTAGTGATTCAAGCGCTAGTTTCATCAATACCATTTAGCATGCTTGCTAATTATCAGTTTGATTGACCTCTATTTCTTGTAAAGTGGTTGTGGCAGGAACAAGGGAATGATTACTGTGGATACTACATTTACGAGTCCTTCCGACACACGACCTTTGAGCGGGGCTACTCTGATAAACAATATGAAGTGCGTAAATAATAATATTCACAATTTTATTTTATTACCATCATTTGTGTTCACTTTCATTTATTCATATATATGTATTGACCCCCTTCTTCAAATTAGATATTTCGGATGCGGGATGAACTCCTACCACTAGATCGTATGTGAGGAATTCAAGAGGAATTGGCGGCATTCTTTCTTGACCACGTGATCGCTAAAGACAGAGAATACCATGTGGACCCTAATCAGCTCGATTCTAATTAGGAGATTATATTGTAAGAGATACTTATATTGCATATATGTAGCCATACGTAGCGTCGGATAGATATACGAGAACTTGCTGTTCGACCAATCTCTCAGAGATAGAGAGGTAGTCGATATCACTTCTCTGTATGCATATGTTCATGACGATCTTTTGTTTCCTTCATTTTCTTACTAGCTAGCGTGTCTAGTCCTCTCTATACGTATAGTGCATAGCGTCGATCAAGCACGGAGATAAGAGTGGACACTTCTCTCTATTAATTAGCTAGCTAACACAATATATGAAACACCTAAACTAACCCCCCGAAACTTCCTAACCCCTCCCCCCTTTGAAAAAAAACAAAAATCCCAGGACCTAAAATGCTGACGCGTGGATGCCTATTGGTCTCGGTTGGTGCCACCAACCGGGACCAAAGGGCCTCCTGCCCGGGCTCGCCGCACCGCCCATGTGGAGGCCCATCTGTCCCGGTTTGTGCAAGAACCGGGACTAAAGGTCTAGGGCATTAGTACCGACACTTTAGTCCTGGTTCAAAAACCGGGACAAATGGCCCTTATGAATCGGGACAATAGATCCTTTTTCTACTAGTGGCTATTGATAATAATGATTATGATGGTATGCAAAACCACAAGCTTGGGGATGCTATGTTTGATGAAGATGATATTTTTAGTCCCCCAAAATTTGATGTGCAAATTTGTTATAATGATTGCATGCCTCCTATTTATGATGATTACAATGATGAAAGTGGGTTTGGAAGAGTGTCAACTCTAAGTAGTAGTGATCCCACTATATTGGAGGGTGTTGAATCTTATTACAATATTGATGAAGGTGGATTTGGAGAGGTCATGAGTTTATTTAGTGATACATCCACTATTTTTTAAGAGGTTTCGATTGACTATGATGAGAACAAAGTTGCTACTTATGATGATTATTATGATGACATGTATGCCATAAAGAGTAATAAATTTTCTATGCTATTGGATCATGAAAAGAATACTTTATGCGATGGTTATATGGATGAATCTATTCATGATTCTACTGAAAATTATTATGAGAGAGGAACTTATGATTCATGATGCTCTTGTAATAATTTTCATTGCATAGTTTGCCTATTTTCTAGTTTCTATGGCTTACATTATTCAATATAAATTGTATAAAAAATATGCTATAGTAGGCATTGTGTGGAAGCAATTATGAATCTTGCCTTTGACAGTACCAAGTTAAATGGTTTGCTCTGTATCATACTAACCTATCTCAAAAGTTCCGATAAGTTTTGTGTGATTGAAGTTGTCAAGTTATGGGTGAGATGTCGATATGACGAGAATAAGGAGTGACAAAACCCTAAGATTGTGGTTGCCCAAGGAACCCCAAGTTAATATCCTAGGAAGATCCAAGCAACTAAGATCGGGGATGCCCCGGAAGGCATACCCTCTTTCGTCTCCAACATTATCGGTAACCTCACTTGAAGCTATATTTTCATTCGTCACATGATATGTTCTTTGCTTGGAGCATCAATTTATTTTGTGAAGATTTGCTTGCTGTTATTAGAATAATGTTTTGCATCTTTTATTTCAATAAAAGTGGGAATGATAGCCTTTGCCATGCTTGTTTTGCAAGTATACTTGTTGCTGTTTGAAAACAGAAAGTTTACCACTGTTGCAAAAATTCCCTAGAAAAGTCAGAATGTGGTAAAATATTGAACGTTTTGCAAAATAAGCTCTGATAATTTTTCTATAGGGTGGTAGATTTTCATAATCTTTAGAGTTTAAGAAGTATTTATAGTCTTGCATTCTTTACATACCGAACTGTTTTGGCAGATTGTTGTTATGTTTGCATGTTTGCATATGTTTGCTTGTTTAATGATTCTATTTGAGGATAGGAGTATTAAATATGCAAAGGCATTTAGTATGCAATGTTGAATAATAATTTTTGTGGTTTGCTACAATAGAGAATGATAAGGTTTTCGCATTGGTTTATACTAACTTATCTCACGGGTTCTTGTTGAGTTTTGTGTGGATGATGTTTTTGAGATTTAGGGAAACCGTGATATGAGAGGAATTAAGGAGACACAAAAGCTCAAGCCAAATTTATATTTCAATATGTCTCAAGCATATAAGCTTGGGGATGCCTCAGTAGGCATCCCACCTTTCTTCTTCAACAATTATCGGTTAGTATCGGTTGAGCCTAAGTTTCTGCTTCTTCACATGATGTGTGCTATACTTGGAATGTCATTTTGTTTTGCTTGTTGTTTTAATAAAAATACTTAGATCTGAAAGTTCTAAATAAAAGAGAGTCCTCAATTAGCTACCTATTTACTTAACTACTTGATTGATCTTTACTTATATCTTTTTGGAGTAGCTTGTCATTTACTCTTGTGCTTCACTTTTATCCTATGAGTAAATTGTTGAATGAATTGAATATCATGAAATTGAAATTGTATGCTCATATCATGCCTAGTGGTAGATTCACATTGGGTTTAGAAAGTGAAATCTTTGGAAGCTTGACAATCACAATATTAGTATAAGAAGCAATTCATGAATGATTAGTAGAAGGAAGAGAACTTTCACATGCAAATACACTATCTTGGAAATCTTTTATGATTGTGAGCCTCCATAAAAATATTATATGTCAAAATCGTTGATGTTGGACAAGGAAGACAACGTAACGATTTATGTTTTTTCATATTCACATAGAAGTTATATTGTCATAGATCCTTCAACATGTGGTGCTTGCCCCCTATCTTTGCTAGCCAAAAATTCCGCACCAAGTAGAGATACTATTTGTGCGTCCATAAACGCTTAAACCCAAATCTTCTTTTGAGAGTCCACCATACCTACCTATGGATTGAGCAAGATCCTTCTAGTAAGTTGTCATCGGTGCAATAAGGCAATAAAAATTGCTTCTAAAAGTGTTAGATCATTTAGTGTAAGAGAAAAAAGAGAGTTGTACGAACTTGTGATGGCAAAGAATAAAAGCGACAAATTGCATAATTATGTTTGATATCATAAGGGGCAATACAACGTGACGTTCTTTTGCACTAAGGGTTGAGCATACAAACAAATAAGTGCATGGAAACCTCTGCTTCCCTCTGCGAAGGGCCTATCTTTTACTTTTATGTATTTACTTTCATCTAAGAGTCAAAGTTTTTCTTTATATTCTATTTTATTTTTCTCCTTTGGCAAACATCATGTGGTGAGGAAAGATCTAGGCACATATATCCAGTCGGATATGGGTAGCATGAGTTATTATTGTTGACATCACCCTTGAGGTGAATACGTTGGGAGGCGAAATTATAAGACCCTATCTTTCTATGTGTCCAGTTGAAACATTTTGCTCATGTGTATGAGGTGAGTGCACTACAAAAAAAATACACTTCTGTGATGATACGTGTTTGTCACAGTAGGTCGCGTTTTTTGTCATGCATGTACATCCATGATAATTTTATGACAGAATCAAGATAGTCATACCTGTGCTCTGGTAGAAGTGTTCCATGACATTACCAAAATAATCATCACGAAAGTGTCCACTTCCATGACGATAAATCGCGCGTCACAGAAGTGCTTTCATCAAGGGTGACTGACACGTGGCATCCACCGTAACGGAACACCCTTAAGCTATCGGGTCGGGTTTTGGATCCGATAACCTGTTAATAGCCCGGACGAATGGGGATTTTCCACGTGTAAAATTATCATTGGCTGGAGGAAACACGTGTCGGCTCATCGTTGGGACAAACGTCATACACTCATTGGACAAAAGGCGCCTACGATACGTCAACACGTGGCACGGCCCAATAGAGGCCCATTCCTGTGAAAAGCCCGGCCGTTTGACTTGGTCAAAAGGTGGTGAGCCGGCCCATGGAAACCCTGTTAACGGCATGTTTGCACATAGCCCATTTATATCCCGCTAACCCAAGGCCCGTTACGCCCTATCCGAATTCGGCCCAGTAGCGTCATCTGGGCCATCCAATATGATTCCAGCCCGTTTTCACTTATGGCCCATGACATCTTTTGGCCCATTAACGCCCCGTGGTGAAACTGGCCCGTAATGAACAATGTATCACTTTACACCCATTAACGGCCCGGGGTGAAACTGGCCCGTAATGAACAGTGTATCACTTTATACCCATTAACGGCCCGTTATTCCGCTGGGCTGTTTCTAGCCCAAGTTATCTTTCGGCCTTCTGAGGGCCCATTTATTCTTGGGCTCATTTGCAGCATTCGGTTATTTACGCCCCGTTACAATCATTTTCTGCTTGTGGGCCAAATTCAACCCGTCGTTACAGTCGGCCCGTTTGTGGACCGTTAATTTGTTGGGCCATTTTCATAGCATCACCAAATACGGCCTATTAACAGCCCGTTATGGTCAGCCCATAAAACGTACGATTTCCACTCTAGCCCGTCTACGGCCCATTAAAGGCCGATACAAGACCCATAAATGAGTCGTCCCTTACAAGGCCCATGGATCCTACGAGACGTAGAAGGCCCATGGATCCTACGAGACATAGAAGGCCCATGAATCCGATGACCCATTGAAGGCCCATGGGTCCGACGGCCCATACATGGCCCATGGACGACCATGGTCACTACAACATTTGGGCGAGTTGGCCCCCATTTGAATGATATAGCATATTTAAAGAATTATCCTACTCAATACTATCACCTCTAAAAAACATACACTATACAACAAAGAGACCAAGGCATAGAAACGTAGAATAATCCTACACTATATAATAGAGAAATTACAGCCGATTATACCCACTGGGCATTATGGTTCGGCACAGGTGATAATAAAGCATACACAAACAGAAAATTACATACACTGGGCAAATACAACTCATACATCATGGACACGCATCAACTTAACTCCATTTGAACTATAATCTCTTCAGAAAATAGGATTGGCCAGATTCAGATAGAACAAATTTCAGCCTGCAAAAGCTCCAATTCCTTCATGGTTACCTCAGTGTCTTCTTTAATTTTTTTGACTCCTGCATCTAATACCTGCATGCCCAGTCTCAACTTGTTGATTATACATTGACAATCATGTACACGTTGTCTTGCCACCTCTAGTTGATGCTCAAGAACATCAGCACATTCCAATTCCAATCCATAATCATTCGGTAACGGCCATGCCACACTGCTCGCAGATCTTTGTTTTGATGTCACTTCATCCTGAAATGTTTGCGTAAGTACACATGACTAGGGCAAAAATATAGTTACAACAGTGTAGCGAGCAAGACACTATTTTATACTACATGGCAAAACAGGACTAAGAATAATGTTACACGTCATGAAGCATAAGCAGGTGATATTTTAAAAATTATAAAAAAGATAGTCCGTGCAGCCTGCATACAGAAATCCCTCTTAGCTCACAAGAGGAGCATGATGTTGGGGCCCAATCAAAAACATAGACAAGTTACAAATTTAGACAACACGTTGCGTATAAGTAAGCAAGCAGTTGGCCATTCTGTAGCTCAATTAAAGTCTTAGGGAGCATATTAACAGCAGAGGGTTTCATACAAACATATTAGAGCAGGCCAAACTATGCAATCATTAGCGTAGTATAAACTAGATTTTGAGCCTCGTGCAATAATAGTTGGTTAATAGACTTCAAAGCTTCAGGCACACTTTGGCAGAATAATTAAATGGTAAGGCATTTAATTATGTCAACTAATAGTTATACAAGTACCCAACATCAGGCATGATTCTTTGGGCATCTCATTAACTGAGGACAAATAAAGCAATTGAAAAGAGCAAATTAACTATGCCTGAAAAAAACAAGGAATTGAACTATTGAGTTGCATATAGTGACTTACCTTAACAGGTTGAAGAGGCTCAGGGCAGCTCCTACTTCTCTTGCAAGGCTCCTTCCTAACATCTTGTACATGGAAATCCTCAATCTTATCTTCATTGCACCCCCTCTGCAAGGTGACACAAACTAGTTACTCGTCTCCTTGCAAGATAAATATGCATACTTTCCAGTCTGTGAACACAAAAGGATGAGATTATAACAAAACAACACCACATACTGAAACATGCCGCATCTCTTGCACTTGCACACAATGAAATGATCATTTACTCTATCTGCACTATGTAAAAACTAGGCATACCTTCGAACTGGATCTCCAGGTACTCTTGGAGAGCCTACTTTAGTGTACAGCCAAACGTTTATGTCACCTATGAGTTAGACAAGGCCCCACAACAGCAGCCCTTGGTGTTTAAATCGTTGACAAGCTCTGTTAGAGTGTTAGGTCAAGAACAACGAGTAATCAAAGCAAACAATCCTAGTATGGCTGGCTGATGCAAACAAGCAATTGAACAGATGTGTGAGAAAATCTTACATATCAAGAAAAGAAGCAAAGAAGGAGGCTTAAAGACCATCACTTGACTGACCAGATTTGAGGGGCATTTAAACATCATGTGCAACGTATGAACTAACATAAACATTGCATATTCCAGATTCTACAATGGAATGCACATGTATTAGGTTATGCCATGTATGATGATGCCTAAATGTACACTATAGCAGGCAGGAGTGATTCATCATTGCACGCACAATTGAATTGCAGGTTAAGGGCCAGTTCAATTCCGCCTTTTCAGGGCTTATTGTCAAAATAAGACATAAAAGATGTAAAGAACTCATTTTTGTGTTATGGGCTTGGGCTTAACTAATTTCTCCTTGGAGGGGGGTGTTTCGGGTAGAACCTTACTAAAAATTGAAGGGAAGGGGAATAGCCAAATGACTCTGTTGTCTGCCTATATTACACTCAAAATGCAACTGTTGACACTCGTGTCACACCTGACCCTCATGTAAAAGCAAACACGCAAGCGTTCATTACCCTGTCCGCTTGCATGTCCTCTCCCCTTTCCCTCTACCTCGATCCCCTGCCTGCAGCACTAGGGTTCCTCCAGCGAGCCATCGCCACTGGTCCCAGCTGGCCTGGTCCTCGATGATGCTATGTTCAGCTAGGGTACATGGCCGGCGGGTAGTGGCAAATCTCCCTGGATGCTCCTCCCTCTGGCGCCGCCCCTCATTCTCATTGTCTCCAACAGCTGCTCCACTGTGGTTCATCAAACGCACTACTCCGGTGGGAGTTGCACAACTATGGCTGATGCCACACTGCGACAGAAGGCACCTTATTCCCCCTCCCCTCCTCTCAGGCCATGGTCTTGAGGTGCTGTTGAAGGATGAGCTCATCCAACAAGCTGAGGATCTCCTCTGATTTTTTGCCAAATTTTCATTCTGATCCACTATACGATGAATTGCTATGAGCTGCTTCTGCTGCTGCTATAAGATGCATTGCTATGAGCTGCTCCTGCTGCTGCTATATGATGAATTGCTATGAGTTGCTGCTGCTATATATATGATGAATTGCTATGAGCTGCTGCTGCTGCTATATGATGAGTTGCTAGAAGCTACTCCTGCTGATGCTATATGATGAATTGCTATGAGCTGCTCCTGCTGCTGCTATATGATGAATTGCTATGAGCTGCTCCTGCTGCTGCTATTTGATGAATTGCTATGAGCTGCTCCTACTGCTGCTATATGATGAATTGCTACGAGCTGCTCCTGCTGCTGCTATATGATGAACTAGCGGTGTGACCCGCGCATTTGCGCGGCTAGGTTTGATTGTTTTTTAATTTGTGTGTCATATTAAATTACACATCATATTTACTTCCCCACACCATTTTTTCAAATGGATATCTTCTGACTTATACTTTGTGCTTATCATCCAACTAATATTAATTTTATATATTCTTCTATATTGAAATCTATAAGTGTGTAGTTTGTACTTGTATTTGAACCTAGAGATCTCTAATGTCTATCCATGTTCTTGGTGGTTGTAGTACCCTGCCTCCGGGGCTCTTTCCATTTGCACAATGTCATGTGTAGGAGTTGTTCCTCGCTAGCTTATCTTTCACTCGTTCGTCCATGTTGTTTATCCGTCGATCTAAGACATTTCATTTATCTGTATTTACCATCTGAAGTTTCTAAAAATTCTCTATTGATAGTCGTCATTGATTTTTTTTGTCGTGCCTATTTTACTTTGGATTAATCTTTATCTCTTTAGCATAGATAAAGTGTGTATTGAATATTTAACATGATCCATAACTGTATATTTTTGTTAAGCCCTTATCTGTCATTATCCTCTTTTCTTACTGGCCTATGATTTCTCCGAATAATATCTCTTTCACTACAACCATAGCTGACCGTTTTTGCATGTGGGCTGTACATTTGATTTCTTGTCGGGTACCATCAAGGAAGCTATATATACCCTTCCAAGTATATGCGTATGTTTCCCTAAAAAAGGTGTGTGTGTCCTTTTTCAAATAGACTCCATCGTGAATAGATATTTTCACTTGTACATGTTCGCCCTATGTGAGCGTATGTAAATTCTGATTAAAAGGGTCCTACATCGTAGAACAAAAATTTAAAACTCACTATTCTAATGGGACTTCTGCAACTACGAAAGTTATTCCATAATACGATTAAACATGTACCTCTATCATGAAAATTTGCAAGGCACAAAAGATATGAATGCATATATGTGTAGAAATATATTTTCTTTCTTTCAAGGACTTGGGTCAATTTTTTGATATTTTAAATAAGCGGCATATACATCGGACTAATGTTTTCCTGCTGACATAAGTGTGATGTCAATAGTATAATAAGTCGTGTGCACCGATGCGCTATTCGGTCTGCTCTAATTAGGATTCACCATATAATTAATAATGTAGATAATTAATATATGTTAACAAATACTTCTAGTTTATTACAATGGAAATTTGGATCTTTTTTCTTTTCACCTAATGTGAGTTCTGGATTTCCTATATATGGTTACATCTATCATTTTAGAACCTGATAAAATCTCGATGCTTAACTTTGGCAATTATTTTTCAATGCCAATCTAATTTTTTTTTAATATATACCATTGACGATAGTCTAAAATGTGTGTTACCTGCACATTTCCATGGCAATTTTTATTGTAAGTGTAAGGAGATTTTTTAACTAATGTTATGAGTTGCAAAATTGACCACTTGATTTATTTGTCTTGATCCTAGGACTATATTGGTTTTGGCCGAACACAGCGTCCTCCTCGGCCAGCGGCCAATGAAATTTATGTTTTTTTCTTCTCGAGATAAGTTTGATAGTGCCGTATAGCATAGGGAAACTTCAGTCTGGTTTATTCACGTGGGTTCCGATTAGATTTCAGTCTACGACTCTGATTGCTAAAATAATTCCATATAGTACTTTTCTTTAATGTTTGTTTCCGGCTAGCTTGATCGCTGGCCTCTTGCCGTGGTCAAGTCTATCCACACGTATTGCAAACATATACAAATATCCTCTCCTATAACGTGACACCAAGAAAGTTCAATATACTGGTACACATATTTTATGGCGTTACGTAAATACCTTTAAATCTTAGCCGTTATTATTCTAATCTAATGGCTCAGAAAATATTAGCATATGTGGATGAACGTGATGGCTTATTTGACTCTTGTTTTATGTATATAATAGATTGCTATGAGTTGTTGCTGGTATATGATGAATTGCAGACTGCTGCTACTATATAATGAGTTGCTATGAGCTGCTGCTGCTGCTATATGATGCTTTCAGGTGGTGCTGCTATATGATAATAACCAGCCACTTGGACCATTGAATTTCAATAAATAATTGTTCTTCATTTAAATGTGGGTCATACGTTCTTTGTTTAAATTAGGCAATGGGATCTCTATGGAAAACATTGACCAAAGTAGATTGTGCCAAGTAGATGGTATCTTTGTATTTGCATTTTGAGAAAATAGTGATGGTCTATTTTCCTATCATATTAATTACTGCACTGGGTTCAATTTGTGATGTTTGCAAGTCAAATTAATTTTCATATGGGCAGCAAAATTAAAAAAGATAATGCGATCTAGACTTTCCACTGATCATACCAAAGATAAGCTGAAAACGCAATGAAAAGAACTGGTTGGCTTATTACATAGAGCTTATATTCACATGTGCTTATTTTCTTAGGATAACTTGTAATAATTGTCCCTAAGAACCTTGGCTAATAGAACTGACATACAAATAACATGTCACAATGATTGCAATGGAGGAGTGACGTACCATAGGACACTGTATAGGCTCACCGCTGCCTCTCCTTTTTTGCGATGTTCCATGAAATTGCCACATACATCTTGTACTTTTTCATTGTGTAACCCTATGTGCAAGTTGACACGGCTAATTTCAGACATATCTACATGATACTACATTGCATATCCCTTGCGCATATTTAAACCACCAATTAACGATTGTGTGCGTACCATAAACTAGCCATAACTCTGTATGTTGGACTAGCAGGCACTCTAAGCGAGCCTAATGTAGTGCACTGGAATTACTACATGCCACCTACGATTTTGTGTAATGTACTGCCCCTGTTCCTAAATATATGTCTTTGTAGAGATTCTAGTATGGACCACATACAAATGTATATAGATGCATTTTTGAGTGTAGATTCACTCATGTTGCTCCGTATGTAGCCTATAGTGGAATCTCTAGAAAGACCTATATTTAGGAATAGAGGTACGAGGTAGTATCATGTATGACATCTACGTATCTAATTTAGTAGCCAGTAGTTCAAATCATTGTCCGCACAAAGGGATTACTGGTTGAAAATCCTAGCAAAACACGCTGGCAGGCACAGAACAATACAAGAGAGAGAGACACACACACACTTACAAGATTATAGCAATGCCTCAGTCCATGATCTTGGTTGGACAAGCTGTAAGATCCATAAGAAACATCGTCCTTGTAGTTTTTGCCACCTGCATAACAGGTAACAGCGACCGGTTAGTATATTTGAAGTACATTGGGCAGGTGATGCTGGACGGGTTTAAAGGTGACAAGTACCTAGGCCGTGGTGGGTGCTTGGCATCTCTCCAGACAGTGGGAATCAGGTTAGAAACGTCAAGGGTGATGAAGCCGCGCTGGCTTTTGGGGTCCGGTAAGGAGATCTAGAACCGTCGAGTAGGGTGTTTGTGGAGTGGCTCCGGTAGGGTGGACTATGGTGTGGGCGAAGCGGATCTGTGTCCGTGGACGATGGCGTAGGTGAAGTTGCTCCGGTGGTTGGGTTAAGGATGGTGTCGACAAAGCGGATCTGCGGCCGTGCACGGGGCATCAAAAGCTGCTCCGGTGGTTGGGTCAAGGATGGTATCGATAATGCGGATCTGCGGCCGTGGATGGGGCGTCAGAAGCTGCTTCGGTGGTTGGGTTAAGGATGTTGTCGATGATGCGGATCTGCGGCCATGGACGGGGCATCAGAAGCTGCTCCGGTAGGTTGGATGAGGGTGTGATGAAGCGGATCTAAGGCCATGGACTTGTGAGTTGGCAAAGCAGCCCCGGTAGGGTTGAAAATGGTATAGGCGAAGCTACTCCGGTAGGGTTGACGATGGTGTCAGCGAAGCGACTCCAGTAGGGTTGAGGAAGGTGTCGGTGAAGCGGCTCCGGTAGGGTTGAGGAAGGTGTCAGCGAAGAGGATCAGAGGCCGTCGATGGGGGCGTCGGTGGGGCGGCTCTGGGGTGTGTGGACGAAGCGTCTCTGGTGGGGAGTAGGAATGAGCCGCTGCAGATGCGCAGCGGTTGACGAGAGTACCGGCGAAGCAGATCCGGCGCCGTGGACAAGGCCGGCACTGAATGGGCTGTGGTACAGTGGTGGATGAGCAGTCTACTTGTTTCTAGGGGAGGTGGGAGGGGTAGATGCGGCCGCAGAAGCAGATCCGTCGAGGTGGACACCAGTGGCAGTGAATGGGCTATGGTATGCCGGTGGATGAGCAGTCTAGGGTTTCGAGAGGGGAGGGGAGAAAGGGCGATGAAGTACGGACGGCGTGATGTAAGATGCTCTGGTGCTGTGGAGTTAGTCGTTTTTGCAGGAGGGGAGAGGAAGTGGGGGTATCATGTAGTGGGGGGAACCGAAAGTTACCAAAGTAGCCCCGGCCTATCATGTAGATGAGGGTGGTATTGTAACTATTGGTCTCCGTGCAGCAAGGACAAAAGGGGAATTTTGCATGCTAAAGACTAATGTGGCGGAAATTTTAGAAGGAGGCGGGAGATTCTGCCGCCCGCGGGATCGTTCGTATCCAGTTTCAACTAATTTTGGACCGTGCTAGCGGGAAGGTCACGCTAGACTGTGTACACGGGGCACGCATCAGCAGTTAATAATTGGTGTGAAGTCCACCCCAGAAAAAAGACAATAACTCAGGATGATGCGCCGATAACTTGGACGTTCACACGAGCGCGGCCAATCGTACGGGTGTAGTGGCGCGTTCACAAAAAACGGGATCGAACGCTCAGCCTATGTATTTCTCGTGTAAATAGATAATTTAGTGCCATTGGTTATTTACTTTAAACATAATGCATTGACGTGTTAGTGTAGAGGCGCACAAAAAGAAATGGATATTGTCGTCTGCTACTTAAAAGTGTTACCTCATATGATTACATAGCCTCAATTTCATAAATTGCGTACCCGTTGAATTCATTTATTACATATATTACTTCAAAATAGAAACTTAAATCATCCAAGACTAATGAATTTGAATGCAAGAGTAACATTGGTGCATGTACATGATAGCTACATTGGTTGTTTGAAGAAACATCACTGTAACTTTAGCATGCACAACTGAAAAGGTTTATTTAAATAGAAAAAATGTGATATGTGAGTGTCCAATCTTTATAGCGTTGAATCGATATTGTACTTTTGGCCATGATACGAAGTAGATATTGACTTATGTTCAAGTGATGCACGTCCACGATCGCTAGATAGTGATACGTGAATGAATTGTGCAATCTCTCTCACACGCATACATATATCATTTCCCTGTGGGCATCGGAATTACACAAACGCACTTCGTGTATTTCTCTCCCTCCGTCAGGGTTAAATTCGTCTTTCTACCCAGTCCTACAAGTCTCTCACACATAAACACACACGCTCTCTCTGTCTAACACACCCACCCCTTTAATTCCGCCCACCCACAACCACTAATGTCTCAAAGTATAATAATGTCTCTCACACATATGCCTAAGGTTAACTCGAGTTCCGGAACCATATGAATACATACAATGGGATTCCAACAGAGCACCTTTTGTTTTGAGATTTCTCTCTCTCTCTCTCTCTCTCTCTCACACACACACACACACACACGTGCGCGTGCGCACATTCTTTCTCGCTTCATTTTTTCCGGCACTTGCATGCACACACACCGTTTGTTTATCTTCGTGAGGCTTTAAGTATGCCTCGCACAAATGCTATCTATCTATCCCTTAATATAGCTAGATATGTGTCACTCAAACTCCTTCTCCCTACTAGCAAGATGCCCATGCGTTGCACGGAACATCAAGATGCATTTGTATGAGAAGTTTATCTTGTGGGAGAAAAGGATGAACGAGGGAATGCCTTATTTGCAAATGCGGAGAGGGGTGTGGGTATCTTTTTGCAAAATTGCCATAGTTTCCTTCCTATCCGTCGGATATAAATCGGATGGCCTATATTGCAGGATGGCAGGAACACCATCATCACCAACTCTGTTTTTTTATAAGAGTAGAGATATGTGAGTGTCACTACCCCCCCAACACCCACACCCACACCCACACACCCACACTTCCCAACACTGAAGGAGTAGGGTGACACCTCGATCTTGATACTAATCTATCGACTGGCTTCTCTCTCAAACACACACACATACACACACACACACACTACCCGGCACCGAAGGAGTAGGGTGGCACATCGATCTTGATAATAATCTATCTACTCCTCTTTCAAACACACACACACACACACACACTTGCTAGTTGTGCCTCTGTGCCTACCGCGCACACTCTCGATACGTCTTTCACTCCCTCCCCCCCCCAACAATGACAGCAGAAGGGTGACAACTCGATCTGATCATAACCTGTCAGTTGGTTTCTCTCTCAAACATTGTGTGTCGGTGCCTCACTCGGTAGCCCCCTCGATATGTAGACTTCTCGCACGCGCACAGCTGTACTAACGATGACGCTGAACCCAGTGTGCCTTGTTTTTACCGGCCTCATGTGATAGTTTTCACCCTATTTTCTGTTAATTAACAAGGCAACCTTTTCTTTGTTACTACTAGTGAATCTGAAATCATTTGGGGCAGACATAAAATATATCACTTTAACCCAATTATCGCAGCAACTATTTTAAAAGAAATTAGCTAGCTGCCCGTGCATTGCACGGAACATCAAGATGCATTTGTATGAGTAGTTTATCTTGTGAGAGAAAAGGCTGAACGAGGGAAGGCCTTATTTGCGAATGAGGAGAGATGTGTGGGTATATTTTTGCAAAATTGCCATAGTTTCTTTCCTATCCGTTAGATATAAATCCGACGGCCTATATTGCAGGATGGCACGCACACCATCATCACCAACTCTGTTTTCTACTCCCTCCGTTCCTAAATACTCCCTCCGTCCGAAAATACTTGTCATCAAAATGGATAAAAAGAGATGTATCTAAAACTAAAATACGTCTAGATACATTTACTTTTATCCATTTTGATGACAAGTATTTCCGGACGGATGGAGTATTTGTATTTTTAGAGATTTCAACCAGTGACTATGACCGGACCTTACCAACATACTCAAAAAAGTAGTCCATAATTTTGATGTTACCCTCTTTTCTTAACGGTGCAGTGCCATCTGGATACCTCATAAATAAATCAAGGACAAATCTGACCCCTTCCTGAAAAGACATACGGAGCAAAATGAGTGAATCTACACTCTAAAATATGTCTACATACACATCCGTATGTGGTAGTCCATTTGAAATCTGAAAAAGACAAATATTTAGGAACGAATGGAGTATAAGAGTAGACATGGAGATATACCTCCAGCATGGTCTACAACAAAAATGTGCTAGGCTGGTTAGCGCCAGATGCTCGCAACACGATGCCATGAGTTTGAATTCTGTCTTTTAACTTTAGATTTTTATATTATATATTACTTATTTAATATATATACTTCTTTCGCTACTGTACTGACAGTGGAACCCACAAAGTACATTGAATACGAGATTAAGGATGGACTTGTTTCTTTTTAACTTTCTGTATGAAGCTGTAGCCACCCTGCAAGTCACGTGTACACTGTACATGCAATTAACTTTTTATAGAGGGACAATCATACAGGCAATTAACTCAAATGGATTGGATGTCACTCTATTATTTCCAGCATAAGAGCATCTCCAACGGCAGCTGGCAAATTTCATCCCGCTTCCTTCCGCGGAGGACGACATCAAACGCCAGCGACATACATTTTTATAACTCTAACCAAGCAGATGAAATTCGTGCAAACATGGACTGATTTCATATAAGCATGAAGGATTTCGTATAAAAAGCCGGATCTTCATATAAACATGATGGATTTCATTACATTTACATGAACTAAGCGGTGCCAATCCGGCTCTCTTGGTATAATTAATACTCCCTCCGTACGGAAATAGTTGTCCTAGAAATGGATGTATCTAGACTTATTTTAGTAATAGATACATACAACTTATCCATTCTTAGAACAAATATTTCCCGCCAGCTGCAAAGGGAGTACATAATCTAAATGGCCGCCCGCTGATCCCTTTGTCTTCCTCATGTCCGTCAGACACTTGTGGGGTTGACGAAGGTCCTCGGAAGAGATGAAGCAGCAAAGAAATCACCTGAATGCGCAGTCATCGCCTCGGCGGTGGCCTTCATGGGTCCCAAGTGGCGGCGGCCTCCCGTGTTCTACTTCTCCTTGATGATGGCGATGGATGATACGTCTCCAACGTATCTACTTTTCCAAACACTTTTGCCCTTGTTTTGGACTCTAACTTGCATGATTTGAATGAAACTAACCCGGACTGACGTTGTTTTCAGCAGAACTGTCATGATGTTGTTTTATGTGTAGAAAAGAAAAGTTCTCAGAATGTCCTGAAAATCCACGGAGGCACTTTTTGGAATTAATAAGAATTTCTGGGCGAAAGAAATACACCAGGGGGCGTAGGGCCTGTCCACGAGATAGGGGGGGCCCTAGGGCTCGCCCCCCTATCTCGTGGGCCCCCTGGACCTCCACCGACCTCAACTCCAACTCCATATATTCCGTCTTGCGGAGAAAAAATCAGAGAGAAAGTTTCATCGCGTTTTACGACACGGAGCCGCCGCCAAGCCCTAATCTCTCTCGGGAGGGCTGATCTGGAGTCCGTTCGGGGCTCCGGAGAGGGGGATTCGTCAGCGTCGTCATCATTAACCATCCTCCAGCACCAATTTCATGATGCTCACCGCCATGCGTGAGTAATTCCATCATAGGCTTGTTGGACGGTGATGGATTGGATGAGATTTACCATGTAATCAAGTTAGTTTTGTTAGGGTTTGATCCCTAGTATCCACTATGTTCTGAGATTGATGTTGCTATGACTTTGCTATGCTTAATGCTTGTCACTAGGGCCCAAGTGCCATGATTTCAGATCTGAACCTATTAAGTTTTCATGAATATATGTGTGTTCTTGATCCTATCTTGCAAGTCTATAGTCACCTATTATGTGTTATGATCCGACAACCCCGAAGTGACAATAATCGGGATACTTCTCGGTGATGACCGTAGTTTGAAGAGTTCATGTATTCACTATGTGTTAATGCTTTGGTCCGGTTCTCTATTAAAAGGAGGCCTTAATATCCCTTAGTTTCCGCTAGGACCCCGCTGCCACGGGAGGGTAGGACAAAAGATGTCATGCAAGTTCTTTTCCATAAGCACGTATGACTATTTACGGAATACATGCCTACATTACATTGATGAGTTGGAGCTAGTTTTGTGTCACCCTATGTCATAGCTATTACATGAGGAATCACATCCGACATAATTATCCATCACTGATCCATTGCCTACGAGCTTTTCATATATTGTTCTCCGCTTATTTACTTTTCCGTTGCTACTGTTACAACTACTACAAAAACCCAAAAACATTTATCTTTACTTTTGCTACTGTTACCATTATTATCGTACTGCTTTGCTACTAAATACTTTGCTGCAGATATTATGTTATCCAGGTTTGGTTGAATTGACAACTCAACTGCTAATACTCAAGAATATTCTTTGGTTCCCCTTGTGTCAAATCAATAAATTTGGGTTGTACTTCACCCTCGAAAGCTGGTGCGATTCCCTACACTTGTGGGTTAGCAAGACTAATTTCTGGCGCTGTTGCCAGGGAGCATAGCTCTATTCTCGGAGTCACTTGGGATTTATATCTGTTGATCACTATGAAGAAATTGAAAGACGCTAAAACCAAGATTTTGCCCTCAACTACGAGGGGAGGTAAGGAACTGCCATCTAGCCCTGCACTAGATTCTCCTTCCGTTATTAGTAGGCTTGCGACACCTAAACCTGCTCCTGCTATGAATTTTGATATGTTGCATGTTATTGATGATGCCACTTCTTCTATGCATGATGAAACTACTTCTGTGCGTGATACTACTTTGCCATTAGGTGAATTTCTTGATGAACAACTTGCTAGAGTTAGGGGGAATGAAAATATTGAAGATGCTATTATTGATGATAGTGATGATGAAGGTTCTCCCAATGATTATGTTTTGCCTGTTGTTCCTAAGGGTTATGTTATGAATGAAGAAGCTGCTAGGGAAATATTTGCTTGCAATGATAGATCTGATCTTAAGAAATTATTAGCTAAATGGAAGCAGCAGTCTCTTAAATCTAGAATGAAACCTGACCCTGCTTTTGCTACTTCACCTATCTGTGTTACTGATAAGGATTATGAATTCTCTGTTGATCCTGAGATTATTACTTTAGTTGAATCTGATCCTTTTTATGGACTTGAATCTGAAACTGTTATGGCACATCTTACCAAGTTGAATGATATAGCTTCCCTGTTTACTAATGATGAGAAGTCTCGCTATTTTTATATCCTTAAGATATTTCCGTCCTCATTAAAGGGTGATGCTAAGACTTGGTACAATTCTCTTGCTCCTGGTTGTGTGCGTAGTCCCCAGGATATGATTTACTACTTCTCTGCTAAATATTTCCCTGCTCATAAGAAACAAGTTGCCTTGCGGGAAATATATAATTTTGTGCAAATCAGAGAAGAGAGTCTCCCACATGCTTGGGGGGGGGGGGCTTCTCAGGTTACTTAATGCTTTGCCTGATCATCCTCTTAAGAAAAATGAAATACTCGATATCCTTTATAATGGACTAAGAAATGCTTCCAAGGACTACTTGGATAGTTGTGCTGGTTGTGTTTTCGGGAAAGAACAGTGGAGGAAGCTGAAATATTATTGAATAATATGTTGACTAATGAATATAATTGGACTCTTCCCGAGCCCATTCCTGAAGTGATTCCTGAAACAAATGAGCCAACTCCTGAGCCTATTCCTAAACCCACTCCGAAGAAGAGAGGTGTTTTATTTCTCAGTCCTGAAGATATGCAAGAGGCAAAGAAATCAATGAAAGAAAAAGGTATTAAAGCTGAAGATGTTAAAAATTTACCTCCTATTGAAGAAATACGTGGTCTTAATATACCACCTGTTGAAGAACCACATTGTCTTGATAACCCGACACAGGTAGTAAAGGTAAATTCTCTCTATAGATATGATAAATTTGAAATCCCCTCTACTAAATTTCATAGCCCATGCTTAGATGAATTTGATGACTTTACGGCTAGAATAGAAAGTTTTAATGCTTATGTTGGTAGAGAGTTAAAGAATAATGCTTTCGAGATAGGACGTGTAAGTGATAATCTGGCTAGAGTTAAAGATGAACTTCACCTCGTTAGCAAATATGCTTCTATGGTTGCTACTCAAGCTGAGCAAGTACTTAAAGATCAAAATGGTTTGCTTGAGGAATTAAATAATAAAAATGACTTTGCTGTTAGAGTGACTACTAGAACTGGTAGAATGACTCAGGAACCTTTATATCCTGAAGGCCACCCTAAGAGAATCGAGCAAGATTCTCAGAGAAATAATCTAGAGGCACCTAGTTCTTCTAAAAAGAAGAAAAAGAAAAATGATAGAACTTTGCATGCTTCTAGTGAACCTACTATAGACACACCTGAGAATCCCAATGATATTTCTATTTCTGATGCTGAAACTCAATCAGGTGATGAACATGAACCTAGTGATAATGTTAATGATAATGTTCATGTTGATGCTCAACCTAGCAAAAACAATGATGTAGAGATTGAACCTGTTGTTGATCTTGGTAACCCACAATCAAAGAATCAACATTATGATAAGAGAGATTTTGTTGCTACGAAGCACACTAAAGAAAGAGAACCATGGGTTCAGAAGCCCATGCCCTTTCCTCCTAAACCATCCAAGTCAAAGGATGATGAGGATTTTGAGCGCTTTGCTGAAATGATTAGACCTATTTTCTTACGTATGCGCTTAACTGATATGCTGAAAGTAAATCGTTATGCCAAGTATATGAAGGATGTCATTACAAATAAAAGAAAGATACCGGAAGCTGAAATTTCCACCATGCTTGCTAATTACACTTTTAAGGGTGGAATACCAAAGAAACTCGGAGATCCGGGGGTACCAACTATACCATGCTCCATTAAAAGAAATTACGTTAGAACTGCTTTATGTGATCTTGGAGCCGGTGTTAGTGTTATGCCTCTCTCTTTATATCATAGACTTGAATTGAATAAGTTGACACCTACTGAAATATCTTTGCAAATGGCTGATAAATCAACTGCTATACCTGTCGGTATTTGTGAGGATGTGCCTGTTGTGGTTGCAAATGTCACTATCTTAACGGACTTTGTTATTCTTGATATTCCCGAGGACGATAGTATGTCTATTATCCTTGGTAGACCTTTTCTTAATACTGTAGGGGCTGTTATTGATTGCAACAAAGGCAATGTCACTTTTCATGTTAATGGTAATGAGCATACGGTACACTTTCCGAGGAAACAATATCAAGTTCATAGCATCAATTCTATTGAAAAAGTTCCAACTATTATTTTTGAAGGTTTTGAAATCCTCTCCCTACTGTCAAGAAAAAGTATGATATTCTTATTATTGGAGATTTTCATATCCCCGTTGAGGTAACTTAGTGTTATTTGAAATTTCTCCGGTTCCGTGTTATTCGGAATGAGTTTGTTAACAAGACTTGATCAACCTTGTTGGTGGATTCATTTTGACGATCACAAGATGGATGAAACTAGAAGGCACAACCTTCTGTACCATCTTTCTACTTTATGTTATTTAGATTAAATAAAGCAAAAATAGTATTATCCGTCTATTTTCTGAATTATCCGTGCATTAAAAAAATAGTCCAAAAACAAAAGTGCTCCAAATGCCCTGCAAATTTAGTATGATTTTTTCTAGAATATTTGAGGATTTTAGGCACTGAAATCACTGCAGGAGGGGCAAGCACCAGGCCACGAGAGTGGAGGGCACGCCCCCCCCCACTATAGGGCACGCCCCCCTGTCTCGTGGGCCCCTGGTGGCTCTCCTCCACTTATGCCAGCATCCACACACTTCATCTTCTACCGAAAAAAATCCCCATCCAGCTCAAGCACGAGTTCTAGCTCGTTTTGCTGTGATTTTTGATCTCCTTGCTCAAAGTTCCATTCACAAAACTGCTTTGGGAGATTGTTGCTCGAAAAAGAAATATGCTTAGAAGAATGTACCAAGGTGGTTCCTCGGTGAAGAAAGGGCCCAGAATTGCTATATGTGAGCAAGATGTTGCATTACCGAGGGACGCCAATGTACGAGCTTGTGAGTGGCCATCCAATGATTTTATGGTCAGAGCAGGCTTTAAGGAGGAACTTGACGCGTATGTGCGTAATGCTGAGCTGGAGGACTTCTTACAAGATAAGTGTCCTCAGTACTATCAATTGACTGATTCCTTTGTGCGGAGGTTTAAATATAACTGTGTGCGTAATTCTCCTAGTGTCATATTTGATATTTATGATACATCTTATACCATGAATTTAGAGGATTTCACAACTGCTTGCAAACTCCCGTAGTGGGATAATATTAATGATCCTCACAAATCTGAATTTAGAGATTTTCTTGCTAGTATCACTGTGGGAGAATTAAGGGACATAGCACAAGCTACCACAGGGAGCATTCATTTTCCTGCTGTTCATTATTTTGCTCTCTTCATTGGTAGATGTATTAATGGTAAGGATGAAGCATGTCACATGTGTGTCCCTAATCTGTGTGTCCTCAAGAGTGTTGTGTTAGGTTATAAAGGTTATAACTTGGGGGCAATAGTTGCACGTAGGTTGCAGAATAATAGTAGAAAGGGAGATTTATTTCGAGGAATTTATGCAACCCATGTAGCTAATTATCTTGGCATAGCCCCACGAGAGGGAGATATGATAATACCTCCTGTTTATTTGGATAAAGAAAAGCTATGTTTAGTCATCATTTTCTTGAGAGGAATGAACAATTCCTCCATTATCGACTAATCTATGACAGACGCAACGTCGTCCCTGTTACTCTTCCTGCTCCCTACCTTTTTGATTACCAGGCAAAAGGAAGATATGTTGTCACCAGGGAGGAAGCAGCTGGATATGAGAGGGGAGTGGAGGCAGCTCGCCAACACGCTGCAGCTTAGGAGGCGGTTACCGATGCATCTTAGTACAACCCCGGTTTCACTTATGGATTTCAGCCAGGCGGTCCTTGGTATTAGACCAACTTAGGCCAAAAGCCTAAGCTTGGGGGAGTACGTATTTCTCACCGACTTTAGATTCATGTTCACACACTAGTCGTCGGTGCTCATACTCTTTCATTGTATTATCCATGCTTGATAAACCTTAAGAAAAACCAAAAAAATAGTTAGTTTAATTTCCATGCTTGTAGTAGAAATTAAAATGAAAACCCAAAAAGATTTCTAGTTCTTCTTCTTACTTGTTGGGAGCCTTCCCGTGTAAATAGTTTTATTTTCTTTTCTTTCCTTTGGGGGTCGAGAAGACCATATTGAAAATGCTTAGTGGCTCTCATATGCATGATTGTTTATTTAACTTAGAGCCCATATTACTTGTCTTCTCTTTTGAGTTGAATGCTTGCAGATTCCAGCTTAGTCCAATGCACATGCACTCTTATTATTATACACATCGTTCGGTCGTGCAAGTGAAACGCAATAATGACGATATATGATGGACTTATTGGGATGAGAAAAGCTGGTATGAACTCGACCTCTCTTGTTTTTGTAAATATGATGAGTTCATCGTTTTTGAGTCAGCTATTATGGAGTAAACATATTTGCAATGACATTTAGAGATTATAGTTTCTTGTGCCATGCTTGATTAGCTATGAGTTATAATGATTTACCTTGCGTGCCAACATGCTATTAGAATGATTATGATGTGGTATGATGGGATGGTATCCTCCTTTAAATGAATTGAGTGACTCGACTTGGCACATGTTCACGCATGTAGTTGAAACGAATCAACATAGCCTTCATGATATTTATGTTCATGGTGGATTATATCCAAATCATGCTTGTATTCGGTGTGAATTAATTTTAATGCATGTTTATGACTATTGTCGCTCTCTCACTTGGTCGCTTCCCAGTATTTTGCTAGCCTTCACCTGTTTTAAGCGGGAATACTGCTTGTGCATCCAAACTCCTTAAACCCCAAAGTTGTTCCATATGAGTCCACTATACCTTCCTATATGCGGTATTTACCTGCCGTTCCAAGTAAATTTGTATGTGCCAAACTCCAAACCTTCAAATGAAATTCTGTTTTGTATGCTCGAACTGCTCATGTTACAACTAGGGTTGCCTATATCTTCCATGCTAGGTGGGTTATTCTCACGAGGAGTGGACGCCGCTCCTCATTCACGAGAAAGGGCCAGTAACCAGGATGCCTAGTCCCATGATCCAAAAAGATCAAAGCAAATCAAAATAATTAAACCAAACTCCCCCACGGCTGTTGTTAGTTGGAGGCACTCGTTGTTTTGAGCAAGCCATAGATTGATGCTTGTTGGTGGTTGGGGGAGTATAAACCTTTACCATTCTGTTTGGGAACTGCCTATAATGCATGTAGTATGGAAGATACAGCCATCTCATAGTTGTTGCGTTGACAATCAAAGTATGCCGCTCAAAATGTTATTCATTCTCTATTTTAAAGTCGAGCTCTGCCACCTCTACAAATCCCTGCTCCCCTTTGCGAAGGGCCTATCTATTTACTTTTATGTTGAGTCATCACCCTTCTTATTAAAAGCACCCGCTGGAGAGCACACTGTCATTTGCATTCATTACTATTGGTTTATATTGGGTATGACTTGACTGGATCTCTTTTACCATGAATTACAATGTTTAGTTAGTCCTTGATCTTCAAAGGTGCTCTGCATTTATGTTTTGCGGTCTCAGAAAGGGCTAGCGAGATACCATTTTTTTATATCATGTTATAATTATTTTGAGAAAGTGTTGTCATCCGAGTTTTATTATTATGGCTCGCTAGCTGATTATGCTATTGATATGAGTAATTGTGAGACCTAAGTGTTATTGTGAGTGTGGTTAGTTCATAATATTTGCTGAAACTTGAATGCTGTTTTTCATGTTTACAACAACAAGAGCAAACAGAGTTTGTAAAAGTTTTTCTTTATCACTTTCAGTTTATCAACTAAATTGCTTGAGGACAAGCAAAGGTTTAAGCTTGGGGGAGTTGATACGTCTCCAACGTATCTACTTTTCCAAACACTTTTGCCCTTGTTTTGGACTCTAACTTGCATGATTTGAATGAAACTAACCTAGACTGACACTGTTTTCAGCAGAACTGCCATGATGTTGTTTTATGTGTAGAAAAGAAAAGTTCTTGGAATGTCCTGAAAATCCACGAAGGCGCCTTTTGGAATTAATAAGAATTTCTGGGCGAAAGAAATACACCAGGGGGCCCAGGGCCTGTCCACGAGATAGGGGGCGCCCCCCCTAGGGCACGCCCCCCTATCTCGTGGGCCCCCTGGACCTCCACCGACCTCAACTCCAACTCCATATATTCCGTCTCGCAGAGAAAAAAATCAGAGAGAAAGTTTCATCATGTTTTACGACACGGAGCCACCGCCAAGCCCTAATCTTTCTCGGCAGGGCTGATCTGGAGTCCGTTCGGGGCTCCGGAGAGGGGGATTCGTTGCCGTCATCATCATCAACCATCCTCCATCACCAATTTCATGGTGCTCACCGCCATGCGTGAGTAATTCCATCGTAGGCTTGCTAGACGGTGATGGATTGGATGAGATTTACCATGTAATCAAGTTAGTTTTGTTAGGGTTTGATCCCTAGTATCCACTATGTTCTGAGATTGATGTTGCTATGACTTTCCTATGCTTAATGCTTGTCACTAGGGCCCGAGTGCCATGATTTCAGATCTGAAACTATTATGTTTTCATGAATATATGTGTGTTCTTGATCCTATCTTGCAAGTCTATAGTCACCTATTATGTGTTATGATCCGACAACCCCGAAGTGACAATAATCGCGATACTTCTCGGTGATGACCGTAGTTTGAGGAGTTCATTTATTCACTATGTGTTAATGCTTTGGTCCGGTTCTCTATTAAAAGGAGGCCTTAATATCCCTTAGTTTCCGCTAGGACACCGCTGCCACGGGAGGGTAGGACAAAAGATGTCATGCAAGTTCTTTTCCGTAAGCACGTATGACTATTTACGGAATACATGCCTACATTACATTGATGAATTGGAGCTAGTTCTGTGTCACCCTATGTTATAGCTATTACATGAGGAATCACATCTGGCATAATTATCCATCACTGATCCATTGCCTATGAGCTTTTCATATATTGTTCTCCGCTTATTTACTTTTCCGTTGCTACTGTTACAACTGCTACAAAAACCCAAAAACATTTATCTTTACTTTTGCTACCGTTACCATTATTATCGTACTACTTTGCTGCAGATATTAAGTTATCCAGGTGTGGTTGAATTGACAACTCAACTGCTAATACTCAAGAATATTCTTTGGCTCCCCTTGTGTCGACTCAATAAATTTGGGTTGTACTTCACCCTCGAAAGTTGTTGCGATCCCCTACACTTGTGGGTTATCAGCGGACATGGAGAAGCTAGCCACCGACTCATCGCTCTCCACACACCCGGCTTCTATCTCTGCCTGCATGGCGCTGCCGTAGGCATGGGAGGCGCGCCCACAGACACGGGAGGTGTGGCCACCGCAGACAATGGTGGCGCGGTACAACGCGGCAGCGATGACGCCCGTACCGGCGTGCTCGCCACCGTGCCGGCATGGAGTAACTCGCCACTCCTCATTGAGCTGAACTGGAGCGGCGAGTTGCTGAACCACGCGCCTACTTGGGTCGGCAACTGGCTCCATCAGGCAAAGCGAGGTTGGTGAAGCACTGAGCGGGCTCGCCCATATCCGGAGGGCGCGGCGGGCCACCCAGCCGGGTAATATGCTGGAGAACGGCTCCTAGGAAGCCATCAGAAGAGTGGAGAAAATGGTGAAGGTGGACATGGGGGAGCAGCGGAGGGGTGCGATTCTTTCCCGCTGTCTGTCTGGCCTCGTGTAAATAGAGGGCGGATGGTAGGAGCTTGGCCGGCGCCTGGCCTCGTTTAAACTCCGGGCGGACGGGAGGAGCTCGGCCGTTGTTGCGTTTAATTCCGGCCCGCTCATGAACGGACGTGTGGCCGGAGTAGGATTCTCGGTTTGCATGCGGGTTTAACGCAGGGGTTTAATGGAGGCGTCGGGCATGCAGCGGGCGGTGCAGTACTATTTGATTTGACCGCAGTAATGAGCCGTCAAATCACAAAGGCCCTCGCCTCTCATGAAACTGACCGAGCAAGACTGCCCCGCCCTCTAGACTTTTAAAAATTGTATATACTCCATTTTGTACAGTAGTAGTATCGATGGATTGCGCCATGGAGCAAAACTTGAAATTAAAAAAAGGTGGTACATATAGAGAGCGCTCGTCGCCAAATTATGCATATAGTACTATTAAAAAGGCTTGTCACAATAATGGTGTCCAGCATAACTGCACAACTCACCCCTCAAATAAAACTAAGCACCCTGGAATTCTTTGACAAAACTAAGCACCCTGAAATTCTGTGACAACTATACTGCTGGCTATATGATGTTGGCCATATTTATTGTACGTATATAATGTGAAGAAACGAGTGGTAGTACTATACCAACTAAAAGACGAAATGTAAGAAATACTAGTATGTACGTACTGAAGAGTTAAAGTAACGAGAAGAAACATAACATAGTTCTGCTGGGGACTCAGCACAACACACCCCTCAAATTAAACTAAGCACACCTGAAATTAAATTTTGCAACTACTCCAATAGACACTGCATTAGAACCACCATGAGCATCGACACTGCCACCTTACTCAGAGTCCTCGTCCACGTCCTCAACATTGTCCTTGTCCCTCTTCCTCTTGGCCGATACTTCTTTGCTTGAACTGCACACTTGGCTCTTTCTCTTCATCCAACCCTTGTAGATATTGAAACAAAGGTAGCCATCCACAACGTAGTGGATGTGGTCTATATCTAGTACATTCCGCTGCCATGCATAACGATGAAACATGTATGGAGGTTTCTCCTGTTTACTGTATAAGGATGAACCATGGCTCCTGCCAGGGTCAGCATTGAAGGCTGACTAGAGGACACCAGCCGATTCTTCTGGAGGTCGAAGGAGTTGCCTACAACGAGGCCTATCCGACCCAGGACTTCTTTGTCGTTTCCAAAGTCTACAGTAATGAATTTGACTAGGTTGCTCTCGAGGAAGTCCTTAAAATCCAGGCATTCAACGTTGGCATGGCATATGTGGTAGACCAAGCATAAGTCATGCATGCAAACCTGGATCACGGTGGGCTTCTTCCTCTCTTCGTCCTTTAGATCCTTCTCTTGTCCCAGGACTGTGGTGTACTCGACATCTAGCAAAGCGACCCACTCATCATTTGAGTTTTCGAACATGCATCTGAAGCGAGAAAGGCATCCTTTCACCGTCACGGAAGAATGGGTGTAGATGACGTCGAACTCATCGCCGGTGATGGTTCTAACCTTGTACTCACCGCCGATCATGGAGATTTGGGATGCCATGGATTTGGGAGGAGGGTTAGGATTAGTGGAACTGTTGTAATGTGAAAGGACGGGACGACTAGGAGCGAACTGTCGTAGTATTAAAGGACGAGTGGGGACGAGTAGGAGTGAACTTCCAGCGTCCGAATGGTAGGGTAGTGGCTTTCCATTCTCCCATGATATGTGCTTCCGAGAGCCCTTGGATCTGATATCGAACGGTTGCATGGTGTGATTCTAGACCTATGGGTGAATATCCTATCCTGGAGGGTTATTCTGCAAATTTTCATCAACTTAGCATGCGACCGTTTGATCTCAGATCCAAGGGCTGCCAGCAGCCCGTATCATGGTCGCGCCTATCTCTTTCTTCATACTCCCTCTGTCCCGTAATATAAGAACGTATTTGACACTAGTGTATTGCCAAAAACGTTCTTATATTGGGACACAGGGGGTACTAGTATTTATCGCATTTGCCAAGGAGTGACCTCTTCCAATGAAATGGTGTGCTTATTAGTTTTTTGTTGCTAAGTTTGCTTCATTTAATTAGCTATAGACTCAAAATTGTCTTTTCACCTAGGTACACGCGCTTAGCAGCATTTCTTCCTTGGGTCACCAAACTAGTCTCTCTGTTCTCAATTAACTTGCCACATCAGACTTTATGCCTATGTGGCAAGCTTAGCACCCGTAGGAGCAAGTAAGTACAATAGTGCGCTTTACATGGCATTTTTCCATATGTGAAGGAAAGAGAGGCAAGGAAAAAGTGGAGAAGTGGGCTCTCATGCAAGAGCCAGCCTCTACTACAGTCTACATGGTGGAGCATTGGGTGAGGCACATGTATGGAGATGGTCTAGAATTGGTAGACTCATGCTGGTCGTAGCATCGCAGTTAATATGATAATGGCAAGTCAAATCACGGGGCCCCACCTGTCCAGCAGTAACTCGCTGTCAAATCACACAGCCCTACGTTTGCAGCAGCCTACTCCCTCGTCTTCTCGCGTCTCTGTCGAACTGACTTAGCGGTACTGCCCCGCCTACCGACCAGGAAAAGCCCGTGCAGTATACTCCCTCCGTCTAGGTGACCAAGGTGGAGAGGAAAACGATAGAACTTAATGTTTAGTATTTGCTAAGGCTGGTTGTAATGGTAGTATCATAGCTATATCATGCATGCCGACTAGGCAATTTTGATGAGGTGTCATAGAATTAAATGAAGAAAGAGAGAGAGTTGAGTACTATGTGTCATACATGGCAATAAATAAAGTACTACATGATAAGAAGTATTATGAATACAGTTTTGCTAGATGAGATATAATTTGGTCTCATTCATCTTATATAGCCATTGGATGTGATGCTATAAGATGTGTGTCGGTGTCAAAACCGGCGGATCTCGGGTAGGGGGTCCCGAACTATGCGTCTAGGCGGATGGTAATAGGAGACAAGGGACATGATGTTTTTACCCAGGTTCAGGCCCTCTCGATGGAGGTAAAACCCTACTCCTGCTTGATTAATATTGATGATATGGGTAGTACAAGAGTTGATCTACCACGAGATCAGAGAGGCTAAACCCTATAAGCTAGCCAATGGTATGATTGTTGTTCGTCCTACGGACTAAAACTCTCCGGTTTATATAGACACCGGAGAGGGCTAGGGTTACACAGAGTCGGTTACAATGGGAGGAGATCTTCATATCATATCGCCAAGCTTGCCTTCCACGCCAAGGAAAGTCCTATCCGGACACATGACGAAGTCTTAAATCTTGTATCTTCATAGTCCGGGAGTCCGGCCAAAGGTCATAGTCCGGCCATCTGGACACCCCCTAATCCAGGACTCCCTCAGTAGCCCCTGAACTAGGCTTCAATGACGACGAGTCCGATGCGCAAATTGTCTTCGGCATTGCAAGGCGGGTTCCTCCTCCGAATACTTCATAGAAGATGTTGAACACAAGGATAGTGTCCGGCTCTGCAAAATAAGTTCCACATACCACCGTAGAGAGAAAACTATTTGCACAAATCTAATCTGCTGACGTATTCCGCAGCGTGACATCATGCCATGGCCAAGCCTTTATTCGAATCATTTTACTGTTCCACCTCAGCACATTTAGCGAGGCGGTTTCCTTGGCACGTCTTGTCAAAGCAGAGATTGTGTCCCCTTATTCCGGGATTCTCATCAATACGGGCGTGCGTAACCCGTGCCTTTGGTATGACGCCCTAATTGAAAGCGAGTCCCAAACGGTTATGGGGAGGGCTCTTGGTATTCAACCCCTTTATAAAGAGACCAAGGCTCGACTCCTTTCTTTTCAATCCAATCAAATCCGCCCCTCGCCTCGAGTTCCAACACCCAAAGCTCTAGTTTTAGGTGCTTCGGACCTTCGACGATGTCCGGCTCCGACCTTCAAGGCCGGTGGATGCCCTCCTCCATTACGGAAGAAGACATGCGAAAGCTGAGAGATGCCAGGTATCTAACCGGCGAAATCTCGCATAGGCTGTCTGCTCAAGGGCAAACCATTCCCACTCCCCAGCCCGGTCAGAGCGTGGTGTTCACATCTCACTTCCTTCAGGGGCTAGGCTTCCCGATTGATCCCTTCGTGAGGGGGCTTATGTTTTATTACGGGCTGGAATTTCACGACTTAGTTCCGGAGTCCATCCTCCAAATCTCATCATTCATTGTCGTGTGTGAGGCCTTCCTCCATATTACTCCTCACTTTGGATTATGGCTTAGAACCTTCAAGGTGGAACCGAATATGATCGAGGGGCAGCACGCCGAGTGCAGAGGAGCTATCGTAAGCAAGATGGCCGACGCTCCATGGCCCGAGGGCTCTTTCCAAGAGGAGTTCGGCTTATGGCAACGGGACTGGTTTTACATCACAGCCCCTAGGGGCACCACATGGGTGGCACCACCTGCTTTTCGCTCGGGTCCCCCACCACGGCTAGCGTCATGGGTCAATGAAGGGCTTATCTGGGGGCCGTCCAAAGACGTGCCCCTACTGCAGGACCGCATTCGAGATCTCCTAGAAAGAGATATTAACTTGACCGTAGTGGCGCAAGTTATGCTGATTCGCCGCATGCTGCCCTGCAAACGTTGCCCTCTCTGCCTGTGGGAATTTAATCCGGAGGGACCGCGAGTCCTCCGACATTTTATGGGCGCGACGCCCGTGGAGATGTACAAATTGTTCTTCGGATCACAAGCAAGGTGTCCGGACTTGTCCGAGGACGCAGGTCTGAGCTGCAATCGCCCGGATGCTCAAGTAAGTAGCCCCGTATTTGGACACGCCATCCGTATTTTCATCATAAATGTGCCCTTTAACAGAGCTATCCTTTGAACTGGACTGGATAGCGAACGCAAAGCTTATTAGGTGTCCAGCCCCCCTGCCCGAGACTGTGTCGGATCCCGTGTTAACCAGGATGCTGGAGATTATGCTTCCGGCATAGGGTGAAGAGGGGAACCAAGGAGCTACCGCCTCCGCGAAAGAGGCTGTCAAGAAGGGAGGAATCAAGAATTCCCCCAACCTGGGAAAGAAAAGGACTGCCTCTGAAGACCCGGAGGGGATGGCCTCGAAACGGGGGAAGAAATCTTCGCCAGAGGATCCGGCACCAGAGAATGCCCCGGCCGCATTGCGCCCTCAAGGGGATCAGCTCTCCTCCGAGCCGTAAGTAAAGAGAGGGGTTCCAAAATGAGTGGCATCCCTGTTTTATTTTTGAGGAAGATAACCGAAATATTACCTTGCAGTTCGTATCTCAACCCTTCTCAGCAGAGCTTATCTTCAAGGGATCTTCGTCCGGAGATGATGGAGAGCGAAATGCCTCCCCTAGCTGCACCGTCTTACGAGGCAGGCGACCCTGAGGTGTCATCCCGGAGGGTTTTTCCAAGTCCGGACCTTGAAAAAGGTCGTCGGGCTAGTCCGGCACCCTCTGGTGCGCGGTTGGAGGGGCTGAGGGATCTGCTCGGGCGAGCGTCCATCTCAGAAGAACACCGTATGTTGATGAACACGGTGATAGGAAGGATTTTATCCGCGGAAAGCGGATTGTACGAGGCCGCCAGGAGTTTACTGACAGGTTTGAGGTACGTGAAAAGGTGTACCTTTTGGTAGAGCTGCATATATAACATGCGCCCTGTATAAATAGTAGCCCCTGAGACTCTGTGTGTCGTCAAAAGTGACGGCGCACAGAGGATCATAACCCCAGGTGTAATATGTCACCTTTTTATGAAGCTGGCGAGGCGTTCGGTGGCTAGCCGGACTGATGAGTCTGCCGAGCTAAAGCGGCAACTTGACGTGGTGGATGCCGACATCGCGCTTGTCAAAAAGCGGCTAGATGAGGCACAAGGTATGCTCTACAGACATCTGATAAGAGGAGTTTGATGCTCGTGCCTTATAAGATATGTGCTTAATGTAGATGGTGCTGCTGTCGTGGAGAACCTTCGGGTGGAACTTGCCCGAGCCAAGGAGCAAGCAAGGAAAAGTGATGCGGCTGCCGTTATGGCGGTTGAAGAGCTAAAAGTCGAACAGGCTGCTCACTGCCAGAGCAAGAAAGTAATAGCCGAGATGGCTATAAAATTGAAGGATGCTGCCGACCGCTGTAAATTTCTCGAACAAGAAGACAGGGCGGCTCAGAAGGACCTTGAGAACATCACTGCCGAGGCCAAGGAAACTCGCTCTGCAATGAGAGCTATGAAGGAGGAGCTACGTCAGGCCGGAGATATCACGGCTGGAAAGCCCTATATGCTGCGGATGAAGTTCGGGGATCCTAAGTATGCTCCGTTAGACCGGCAGTGGAGTGCGGAAAACACTTATCTGGATTTGGCAGCGATTGCGGCAGACGCAACCGAACACTTCCGAGGTCGAGGTGACCATGAATTGGAAGAACTTTTTTGGTCGCAGTTCCACAATCCAGAACACCCACTTTCGGTATCCGACCGTTTGGCCGCCTGGGCGGAGCTGAACAGGTTATCCGGACTCGCCATGAGGTATGTTGCGAGTCGTTTGTGGCCGGAAGGGCCAGAGCCGAAGAGTTATTTTAGCTTGGTGCAGCAGTTCCTTGGTTTGGTGCCGCATGTTGATGCAGTGAAGAGGTCGGCGTGCATAGAGGGTGCACAGATGGCTCTTGCCCATGTCAAAACATACTGGGTGGATATGAAGGCCAGTGTTGTTGCATCCCGGGATTCGGACGGAAGCCGTGTACCTGCCAAGCACTACTTTGAGGAAGTTCTTCTGGGCACTCGTTTAATAGAGGCGCAGTGCTCGAAGGATGTTGTGTTCGAATAGCATGTGCTATTGTAAAAGGAATATTTTGATAGAATATAAAAGCTTTTTATACTTGTGCTTGCAAGAATTATGATACCTCCTGTGCGGCGGTTAATGTATATGTGTATATAACCTGAAAGATTGCAGTCGTTGGGTTCAGCCCCCACGCATATAATGCGGGGGTGTTCGCAAAAAGGCGCCTTTTCACACTTAATCCAACGTCTTGGTCCTGCAAAGGAGGTGATAGCGCAGCGAACTAGGCAACCGGACTATAATGCTTTATCACTTTCACTTAGCCATAGGAGTTTGACAGTGGGGCTACTTAATAGCCCCTAGTAGCACCGTGCTCGCCCGAATTCGGGGCGCGTGTGTCCCTGACCGGGAAGCGGCCCTTCGTTAATGTGGAGGAATCCTAAAGATTCCGAGAGTCATCGAGTGGTTGACCAGTCTCTCGCTATATCATGACAGTCAGTTTTCGGCTTTCTCTACTAAGGTGCTCGCCTGGCCGAACCGGGGCACAATCGCAGTAGTTCTCCTAGTGCCGCCTTAGCCGATATAGCGGAACGTAAGGCAACAAAACACAGGAGCCGGGCAAACCCAACATTTGACCAAAGACATGATTCAGAGATGATGCATATAAGGCCAAACTCGCGACGCCGAACACTCCCTAAGGTATTCGGTCTTTATGAAGACGGGCCAAACCAAAGCCCTTAGTAAAAAAAGCCCCTATTGTCCAGGTACGTGCAAGATTCTGGCATGGCCACATGCCAAGACGCCAGCCTCCTCCTCGGTTGTAGCGAAAACCGGGGGATATTTATCAACAAGAGACAGTAAAAAAGGTGTACGCAGGGTCTTAATCTGAAAAGAATCCTTAAAACGGGTCCCTACTACACGTCTGCGCCTATGTCTCCGTTGTGCCGTATCCTGGACGGGCGTAGCACAGTGTTCGTCTGTGAAAGAGAGGAACTTAGTAAAAAATAATCGTGCGAGAAATCTATATTAAAATAAACAAAATATAGTACAGAGATATGAGCAAAATTGAGCCATATTGTCTCCTGGTGTAAACACGTGGAGCCCCTTGTACATGGTTATGCGGCTATTTAGCCTTTGTATGTTTACGCCGGACTCGTCGAGCCGTGTCCGGGATAGTAGGGCTGGATTAGTGTGTGGCTGTCCAAGCGGCCGCACCATTACCCGTACTTTGGGGATCAATTGATATTTCCCTTTAATGAGATGATGCCTCGGGGACCGAGCATTTTGAGTGTAAGGGATGCATAATGTGGTATTGCGTTAAAGCGGGCGAAAGCTTCACGTCCCAGTAGCGCTTGATAGCGACTTATGAATGGGGCGATGTGGAAGGTTAGCTTTTCGCTTCGGAAGTTGTCGGGTGAGCCGAACGTGGCTTCTAACAAAAGGGAACCCATACTCTGTGTATCTGGGCCCGGCATGACTCCTTGAAAGGAAGTGTTGCCATGGCGAATTATTGCTGGGTTGACCCCCAGTTTGCGGATTGTGTCCGGATATAACATGTTTAGGTCACTGCCGCCGTCCATAAGGACTTGTGTAAATTGGAGTCCATCAATAATCGGATCCAAGACCAAGGCAGTCCAGCCTGCGTTCCGGACCCCTCTAGAGTAATCCTGATGATCAAAGGTGATTGGTTGTAACAACCAGTGGCGGTGCTCCTTTGGGGCGGGCCGTATGGTGCGTATCTTCGTAAGTGCCGTTCTGTTTTTCCCTTTTGTCATCTGAAGTGAATTTACTGTTTTGACTACTTGTGGGAACTTCTTTTGTTCTCCGGTGTTCTGCTTGTGGGGCGCGTCGTCATCCTCGCTTGGTGTGTCGAGCCCCTTGTGTTCGGTGTTGAGTTTGCCGGACTGCTTGAAGACCCAACAATCTCTATGGGTGTTGTTTGCAGGTCTCCCAGAGGTACTATGGATTTGACATATTTTGTCCAGGATTTTGTTGAGGTTAGATAACTCATCCCTGTCATCTTTGGGGGGTGGCTTTTTCTGATTTTGCCGAGAGCTTTTGAATCCGGCGTTGACTGCCGTGCTCATCGGGCTGTTATCCTTGGTCCGGCGTTGTTCTTTGTTACGGCGCGGTTTCCCATTTCCATCTCTGAGTTCGGATGTACTCGGTCGCTGGTGCTACTTCTTGCCAACCAGCTATCCTCTCCTGTGCAAAAGCGGGTCATGAGGCTTGTTAATGCGGCCATCGTTCTTGGCTTTTCTTGGCCGAGATGTCTGGCGAGCCATTCGTCTCGGACGCTATGTTTGAAAGCTGCTAGGGCCTCGGTGTCCGGACAGTCAACTATCTGATTCTTTTTAGTAAGAAATCTATTCTAGAGTTTCCGAGCTGACTCTCTGGGCTGTTGAGCTCTCAGATCATCTGCATCCGGAGGTCGGACATAGGTCCCTTGAAAATTTGCCCAGAAAGCATCCTCGAGTGCCTCCCAACTTCCCATGGTGTTTTCGGGAAGGCTTTTAAGCCAATGTCGGGCCGGCCCTTTGAGCTTAAGGGGTAAGTATTTTATGGCGTGAAGGTCATCTCCTCTGGTCATGTGTATGTGGAGGATATAATCCTCGATCCAGACTCCAGGGTCTGTTGTTCCGTCGTATGCTTCTATGTTTACGGGCTTGAATCCTGCTGGAAATTCATGGTCCAGTACCTCATCGGAAAAACGTAGGGGATGTGCGGCTCCCCTGTATTTAGGTGTGCCACGATGTTCGGATATTTTTTGCGTTGCATTGCTCACTGGAGCTTGAATTCTTGGCCCATAGATGGATCTGGTGTGAATCCTTGGGCAGATCCTTGGGCGGATCGCGTGCCGTATTGAGTGCGGCACCCTTTGTCGCTTGAGATCGATCGTGGGGTCGTCTATCCGACCTGGTGGCTTCCTTGTTTTTTGGCTGTGGGGGCTCTAAGGCCTCTTCATCAAATTCCGGTAGTAATTTCCGCTTCGGATAGCTCTTTGTGTGATGACTGTTGCCGTACTTGTGTGCGGTATTGAGTACTTTGCCCCATCTGATTCTAAGTGCATCTTCCGCTGTTTTGAGCTTCCGCTTCTGCTTTTTCAGACTACGTGCAGTGGCAACGAGCCTTTGGTGGCAGCTCTGGTGTTCCAGCAACTTGTCCGGCGTGAGGTCGCCCGGACTATTATCTTTCCCGGGGACGGATTGTTCGGTTTGTCCGCCTTGTTTGGACAGTTACTCGATGGCATGTTCGTCTTCCGTTGATTCGTCCTGCTCTATGGCTGGGTCTTTGTCAAGGTGGGGCTTTGCACGGCACTTACGCCGCCGCTTTGATTGTTTTTCGAGGGATCGATCCGTGGTTGCGCCCTTTTGATCCTCGTCGTTGTTTCTTTTAGGTGTGTCCACCATGTATACATCGTGTGATGGGGTGGCTTTAAAGTGCCCTATAGGTGCTGGTTCTTGGTCGTCTCCTTCATCGGCGTCCATACCGTCGATGTCTTCGGAGTCGAAGTCGAGCATGTCAGTTAGATCGTTGACAGTGGCTACAAAGTGGGTGGTGGGTGGGTTTCAAATTTCTTCGTCGTCCGCATACCAACCTGCTGACCGTAGTCCGGCCAGGGATCTCCTGACAAAGAGAGAGACTTCAGTGAATTCAGGATATCGTCGAAGGGCGGGTGCTGAAAGACGTCTGCAGCAGTGAACTCCATGATCGGAGCCCAATTGGGTTCGATCGGAAGGGGTCCGGAAGATTCGGAGTCCGGAAAGGAGTCCAACACCTTGGAGTCACCGGCCTCGTGAAGGAGTAGACTGGTATTCGGCTCTATCACCGTAGAGATTGCGGCTCCTGGGGCGGCGTCCAACCGACCGTCCCCGACTGGCGCAGTCGGCTCCGAGCTAGTGGTCAGAGCAGACACCTGAGCGGCGCTCTGGGCACTCTCCGGCGGCAAAGCTAGATCATGCCCATCGTGACAGTGCGGCGTGCTCGGCCGTGGCTCGAATCCGTCGGAGATCAAGTCCCCGCGGATGTCGGCCGTGTAGTTTAAGCTTCCAAACCTGACCTGATGGCCAGGGGCGTAGCTTTTGATCTGCTCCAGATGGCCAAGCGAATTGGCCCACAGTGCGAAGCCGCCGAATACGAAGATCTGTCCGGGGAGGAAAGTCTCACCCTGGACCGCGTGGTGGTTGACGATCGAAGAAGTCATCGGGCCTAAGGGTGACGACACAGAGGAACTCTCAATGAAAGCACCAATGTCGGTGTCAAAACCGGCGGATCTCAGGTAGGGGGTCTCGAACTGTGCGTCTAGGCGGATGGTAACAGGAGACAAGGGACATGATGTTTTTACCCAGGTTTGGGCCCTCTCGATGGAGGTAAAACCCTACTCCTGCTTGATTAATATTGATGATATGGATAGTACAAGAGTTGATCTACCACGAGATCAGAGAGGCTCAACCCTAGAAGCTAGTGTATGGTATGATTGTTGTTCGTCCTACGGACTAAAACTCTCCGGTTTATATAGACACCGGAGAGGGCTAGGGTTACACAGAGTCGGTTACAATGGGAGGAGATCTTCATATCATATCGCCAAGCTTGCCTTCCACGCCAAGGAAAGTCCTATCCAGATACGGGACAAAGTCTTCAATCTTGTATCTTCATAGTCCGGGAGTCCGGCCAAAGTTCATAGTCCGGCCATCCGGACACCCCCTAATCCAGGACTCCCTCAATGTGTGTGTGCTGACATGGGTTGTATTTGTTCTTGTTTTCAAAGTGAATGAGACCAAATTATATCTTATCTACTCCCTTATTAATATCATTGCGTGCAACAAACTGACCACTTCATGTCATGTTTGATAGTCTCAAGTCATTAAAAGCATACAAGCCCCACATCTCTTATTGGTTGATTCCTCTATTTATGTCAAAAAATAAGAAACAACATGAGAGTTAATGCACCGCGCCTATGTGTTTACTATTTGGTTTTCGTAAGATGACTTAATACTCACATAGACAGAGGGAGTATTCGATTTGACAGCGGGCGACACAGTTCCCGATACGGCATTAATGCAGACGAGGGAGGGAGTAGCGGTTCCTGAAATGTTGAACGGCCAATGCATCCCCCTTCAATTAATGCATGAGGGAAGTAATGGGAGGAGGTCCGGGAAAAGAGGTTTTACGATGTGAATGCAACGCAGTTTCCCCTCATTGCCCTCATATAAAGGCACCCCTCCATTCCAATGCATCTACCACATCGTACACACCTAAGCCTTTTCCTAAGCACCTACACTAAGCGCAAAAGAGCTCACTCCAGACCCATGGCAGCGATGCGCGTGAGCGGCCAGCGGTTGTACCAGATGGTCCACGATGCTGGCCTGCGGCATGGCGCCGAGGATCATCTCCAAACGGTGTTGGATACCGGCTGGTGGATGGCCGCCTTCGATGCCAACTACGACTCTTAGTTGGACCAGATGATCGTTGCCACCAGCAACAAGTTCACCGTCCTCAAGAAGCTCACGGACGACATCGCCGTACTACTCCAGCCCGCGCACCCGAGCTCCTCATTGCCTGCCACCCTAATTGGCCTCCATGGCCAGAACCTCTTTTAAGCACTGGTGGCCCTACGACTGCCCGCAGACGCCACGAAGAATGTCCACCTGGAGGTCGCGCTAGCCCCGAGGCACTTCGCCCTGCAAGAATTCGTCGACCTACACATCCACGTGTATGAGCAAATCGTGTACATAGGTATCTACAAGGCCAGTGAGGACGCTACGACGTTGGCCTTCCTCAACCAGCTGGAAGCCTTGGATGCCTTTGCTGAGAAGCACCTCGACCTCGCCACAAAAGACGCCGCTCCTTAGACGATGGTCGGTGTCCCGGCGCACTAAGTTGAGGAGGAGGAGGTCATACGTTCATGGATCCATTGTTCATGGATCCATCTTTCTTCTTGCCTTCTGTAACCACCACTGCGATCGCATCATCATGGCCTTAATTCTTATTGTGCTGTTGCATTCTCGTTCCAGTCAATACCGACATGTGCGATCCCTTTGCTTAATTATATGCATCATTATAACTAGTACTCCATCCGTCAATTTATAAGTTGTGCTTACCTTTTCCGTCAACTTCGTGCAACGCGCGGGCATCTTGCTAGAAACAATAGAATATGTCTATATAATCGGTATGTGATAGTCCATTTGATATCTCTAAAAAAGACAAATATTTAGGTACGGAGGGAGTAATATATTAGGAGTATATCAAAACAAGAGTGATTTCTTTCAAGTTTTTGAACAAATACTACTATTCTACTACTTTGGATCCGTCGCAACACACATGCACATTGCTAGGAAAAGGAAAAGGCATGCCATGTTCGCGTCGCACCCACATGCCTAGGAATCGGGAGTACTCCACGACCCGTCCGGCACGACACATAGCTTAGGGAAGGCGTGTTGCCTAGCATTTTCACTTTCATGTGGGACCGCTGTTGAGCAAACCGACTATTGGGAAACTGCACCCCTCCCGCCACCGGGTTGGAAAACAGAAATGAGGGGAAGATCTAGCTGTAGCACGAAAGCCAAGAAATTTGGTGTCAGATGGGGCTCGTTGATAGAGTAGGAGCATTCCGTACTAGTAGTACTACTCCTACTTAGTACCAAGTTTGTACTCCTAATACTATATTACTAGTACTACCACTATACAACTAGTAGGTATGTGCACGGCACAACATCGTAGGAACAAAAAACAGGAAGATCTTGTTTTGGGTGATTTTTTTTCAATCAACGTAGTATGAATAATATGATGTGGGGGGCACCCATGAAGCATATGTGGCTTGGTTGCATGGCTACAAAAGGTTAGATAAAAATAAATAGATAATGGATTTAGTGTGCACTCCACTAAATAGATATACTTTGGATCCTTTGCAACGGACCGACACATCTATATCTATACCCCCTATATAGTGTGTGAAAAACTTTGAAAGTTGGTCGTTGGATGAAGCCAATCCGGCGGTACAATGATGGCAAATCCGAGCACTAATGGCCGTTGGATATCATCCACCAGATTCTGCCACATGTATAATCTAGAAGACTCCATGGTTGAACTTAATTCATGGCTAATTTTGCCACAACTAAGCTTAGGCAAAGTTATTAGTTCTTCAAAATGAGAGCCACAAGTTGGCAAGCCTAAGGGAATCTTGCCACATTTTTTGTGTGTATGTAATGTGGGGCCTTAGTGTGGCTTGCCTAAGGTGTGGCTTGAACCAAACACTCACCTAAGTTAATCAAACCTTCCTAACCTTACGTGTGGAAATCTTTGGCAACCTTAGTGACTGTTTGGTTCCTAGCCACACCTTGCCACACTTTGCCACAACTAACCTTAGGCATGTTTGACCAAGTTAGCTAGGTGTTTAGTTCTAGCCACACCTAAGGCAAGGATTTTTTTATGAGCAGTGAGCCCCACATGTCATAGACACAAAGGGGTTGTTTGGTTCTAGGCCTAGCATTGCCACACTTTGCCACACATTTTTGCCAAGCTTGCCTAAGGTTAGTTCATCAAAATGAGGGCCACAAGTTGGCAAGCATAAGGGAATCTTACCACATTTTTTTATGTGTATGCCATGTGGGGCCCAAGTGTGGCTTGCCTAAGATGTGGCTTGAACCAAACACTCACCTAAGTTGGTCAAACTTGCCTAACTTTAGGTGTGGCAATCTTTGGAAAAGTTAGTCACAAACCAAACAGGCCCTAATAATTGTGTGGCAAGATTCCCTTAGGCAAGCCAAAGTGTGGCTAACAAAGGGTCTGTTTGGTTCATGACTAACTTTGCCACAACTAAGCTTAGGCAAAGTGCGGCTGCCACAAAAAGTGTGGCTAACAAAATGGCCACCACAAGTGTGGCAAGATTTGGCAAGAAGTTGAGTCTATGACATGTGGACCATGTAACTAGAAAAGTATGGCAAGCCACAAGTGTGACAATGAACCAAACACATGCATAAGATATTGTGGCACGCCTAAGCTTAGGCATGGCAACCTTAGGCTGCAAACCAAACATCTATATATCTATATCTATATCTATACCCATATATAGTGTGTGAATAACTTTGAAAGTTGGTCGTTGGATGAACCCAATCCAACGGTACAAAGATGGAAAATCTGAGCACTACTTGTCCTTGGATATGATCTACATTCCACTAGATTTTTCCACATGTAGAATCTAGAAAACTCCACATGTAGAAGCATAATGCACAAACCACTAGAATCTCATGCGTGCAATGCACGTCTACCTTACTAGTACTAGTTGGTAGTAGTAAGACACAAATTCCAGTTTTGGCACGAGCTCGTACTGCGGGAGCACCACAAGGCCTGCCACGGGAGTTATGTTTCCCTCTCGGGGCCCATGGGACCGAACTTCAGTGGCTTAGTGCCTGGCCTATAAGTCAATGACATGTGGACCTTAAATGCAGCTGACCCACATGTCATTCTCATGGTGGTGGCGTGGTTCGTGACTCACTCGTTCGAGATGAACTGGCCGGTGGTGGCGTGGCCGTGGCGAGGGTGCCACAGCTGGACGTTGGGGTGTTACAAGGCATAGATGGCCACACCGACGGGTACTACCTGTAGTACAGAAGTACTCCAGCGGAGGATTCATGCCTGGGATGAAATGTGTCACAGCCGCTGGATGAAAAATCGATGGTGCGGGAGTACGGATCAGAGCACAGCAGCGGAGCAGGCAAACCGCGTCCAATCGAGTGTGTCTGTGGTAGAAAGTTGATGGTCACCATAGTTCAGCTGGCCCGCATGTCATGCACACAAAGGCAGAGGAGCGGTGGGGCCGAGAGGGATGAGGGGCACGTCGGGGGGGTGAGGATCCCCTGACGCAAACAATCCTACCATTCTGTCAGCGAAGGAAAGGCAGGGCAAGGCAGTGATAGCCACGTCAGAGGATCCATGTCCACGTCGGGGGACATCGTGCCGTGGGTTGGAGTGGCGTCGTGGGAATCGTGTGTGGGTGTGGCAGTGGTAGAAACAAGAAACGTGATGGTCGCCGTGGTTCAACTTCCATGGACAAGCTGTCATGTCTGCTAACACATGTAGATCAAAACTAGAGTGTTTATATTTCAAGCACATGAACAAGTATTATTCTACTACTTTGGATCCATTGCAACGCACGGGCCAGCACATTGGTAGTAGTAGTGTCCATCCCTATCTCTAGAGGCCTTCCCTCGTTCATCCTTTTCTCTCATAAGATAAACTACTCATACAAATGCATCTTGATGTTCCATGGAACGCACGAGGATGTTTCCTTGGGGGTCTCTCCAACGCGGCGTGGCCGTAGTTGCAAGTTGACGCCCCTTGAGATGCCGACGTTGAGGGGCACTCGGATTTCCTCCGATGAGCAGGTAAGATGAGTTTGATCACGTAGTAAATGCATTCTAAAGACTACTTCCGTGTCCATTTCCTAATTCTCCCCCCTACACACTATTTCACAGGTTAGGCTCGGTGCGAGTGGAGATTGGCTTGCATATGTACGGGAGGGTTCCAGCATCAATTTGCACAACATTTACAAGGGTGACACCGTTCCCGTAGAAACTTTGTCCAACATTGGGATCAGCCATGCAACGGGCCACCGCATGAATTGGTACGATGGAACCACAGTGAGATTGAATAAGATAGCCCGAAACTTGCACATCACGGTCGAAGGTGGACCATGCTGTCTGCGGCCGATTTGTCGCCGTACGAGTACGAAGACGTTGTGCTCCTTTCTAACCGCATCTTAGCGGTGACAAACCGGGGGACTTATTATGTATGGGACACATCCTACGATATACTCCCTCTCTCCCAGTTTATTTGTTTTGAATCTTTTGGTTTTATAAGTTTCAAATTCAAATTTAGAGCTCCCCATCACATGTTGAGATTACAATGTCCATTAAATCGTTGCGTGCATGTATAGTAAAGAAACAAATCTTGAGTTTGGCATGAATTTGTGCAGCGGTAGCACCACAAGCCCTGGCACAGGAGTTACATTTCCCTCTCAGGGCCGCTGGGACTGAGCTTCAGTGCCTTACTACACCTACCTTTGAGTCAGTAACATGTGGACCCGATAGGTGACTAGTCCACATGTAATGCTCCCAAAGGCAGAGGGGCAGTGGGGCCAAGAGGGGTGAGCCACAGGTCGGGGGACGTGTGGTGTCATGGGTTCGAGCGGCGTCGTGGGAATCGTGTGTGGCTGTGGTAGAAACTTGATGCTTGCCGCATTTTAGGTGGCCCACATTTCATACACACAAAGGCAGAGGGGCGGTGCGGCCGAGAGGGGTGAGGCGCACGTCGGGGGACGTGGTGCCCTGGGTTGGAGAGGCGTCATGGGAATTGCGAGATGAAACATTATGGTCGCCGTAGTTGAACTTCCATGGACAAACTGTCATGTCTACGGACACATGCACTGCATACCAATCACGGGAAGGAGTAGCAAAGAAAGCTATATATGTGGATAAATAGTTCCTTATATTTAAGCGGACCCATGCTACTACTCTATTCCAAAGTCATGCACACCATCGAAACAGTCCATCTATATCAATATACACCGAGAGGGAATAATTTTTTTTACAAGAGAGGAAATAGTTCATCTATCCATAATGCCCTCCTGCTGGTGCAGCCTTTCTTCTTATTCTTCTTCTTCTTCTTCTTCTTCTTATTGTTGTTCTCATTTTCTGTGGGAGACAGCTTCGCAACAAGCTTTTTTGACCTTGCAGCTATCTTGAAACTCACATGGGCATCGAGGGCAACATATTTTATCCGCTCGTATGTCAAGGGATAATTCTCCCATCTAGACGACCTTAATGCCACCGTCTCGTCACCCTTCTGAAGATTTGTACCGAGCACAAATTTTGCTACGTCGAATAGGGATGATGTCTGTTTATCACAATCTTCTACAGGAATTTTGATTCTGGTTTGTAGGTCAGCGATGCTTTTCAAATCAAGGTTGTACGGCTCCAGCTTCTGTTTATCCCCTTCGACGGCTGCCCCACAGAAGTATACGTCCTCCCGAGACAAGAAATCGTGAAGCTCACCTGGTATGGAGGGCGAGTGTATGATGTGGTACACCAAAACATCATCTTCGAGGCACAGCTGAAGGACGGCGGTGCGTTGGATCTTCCCAGGGGCACACTCCGTGTACTCTGCGTCGAGACTGATGACCCTCGTCTTTACCTTTTCTAGGGAGTTGGATACATTGTTGATCCACTACCGAAAAACCCTTAGGTGGACGGTGATGGTGGCATCTATGCTCATCGAGCCTTCGACAAGGACATGCTGGATGCTAAAACCCGACATCTCGATCTCTTTCGCCATTTGGAACCGCTGGAACGGAGGGCTATGGTTTCTAGAATTAGGATTAGATGGCTAGTCTAACTGAAGTAGTTGATGGTTATTTAAAGAGGTTAAAATAATGTGAACGCGGTGGGGTTTGGATGCAAATGAAGACGAAGGGGAGGTGAAGAAGCCGAGGAAAATAGGTTCCCGATGGAGAAGTAAATGTGAGAAGTGGCGTGCAGGCAGTTGATTAGACGGCTAGGTAGACTAAACGAAAAGCCTATGCGGGTAGACTGATGAGTCGTACCTGTTCGTGCACGTGCCCATCCTTCCTGATAGGTGGGACCTATGCAAACAGATAAAAAATGTGTCATAGTTGGTTCAGATGGATATTGGTGCATGAGTGGTACGGATGTAAGTGGCAAATAAATGGCGTCCGCAATCCCGTTTAGTTAGTTTTTGCTAGCTTGTTAGTTCATTTTTCTCAAACAAACAAAAAACCTTTTTGAACTATCATATCATAAGTGGACTTTAAACGGGATTAAACGGGATCCGGTTGACATCCCTAGTGAGTGGGAGACACACCATTATCTGGTTAAGGAATACTCCCTCTGTTTAGGTGAGTATAAGTCACCTTATGAAAATCAGGTTTTCCCAAAAACTTTAGGCGTGGAGCATTAACTTCCTGCTCAATCCCCTCCTAGCCTTGTTAGCCAGCATTCTCCTCCTCTGCTGTCGCGTTCTACCTTTCCATTTTTCCTCTTCTCAAGTGTGGAACGATCTGCATGTCGTCCTTGATGCACCAGAATGACCACTGCATGCATCGTGCCAGGGCGTTGATTGGGCATGCACGAGAATTTGGTTCTGCTCGTAATATGGATGATACCTGAACGATGAAGTGAACATGCATGCTAGCACGGGAGACCTATTTCCGCTATACAATACTGGAGTACTCATGTTCCTACTAGTAGTAGTAGTAGTACAACTATGGTACCCTTGATGGTCAAAATATAATTCATCCGTTCCTCAGAGTGAAGTGACAACACCCTGCGCCTGACACTAGTCCAGGTGGCGTGTTCGGGTTACCAAAGTCAGCCTCACCCTGTGCACTGTGCAGTCTGCCACCGCCACTGTACAACACATTGGCGCCTCGCCTCGTCTCCCTCTCCCATCCCATAGCACCAATCCATCTCCATCTCCTTCTCCGTCTCCGTCTCCATCTCATTGTGCCCCCGTGTACTGTCGCCTCACTCGCCTCCCCTAGTACCACTATTCCCTCGCTAGCCGCTCCAGCACCGACAGCCTTCTCCCCCGTAAATCAAGCCCCCAAAAAACCCCACCTTCCAAACTCCACCATGGCCCAACGCAAACCGCGCAGCATCCATATGAGCCGCGATTGGAGCAATCTCCCCAGTGACATCCTCGACCTCTGTTGATCGTGTATGGATATGTTGAGCGCCCCACGGCTGGCTGCATGCTCGAGGGACATGCAGACAGCCATCATCGAAGCAAGGCCTAAGCTTTTCAAGACACCCTGCTTGCTGCTATCTGGTCTTGCGAGATTGGCTCACCATGATACGGAGGCGTACATGATTCCCCTCGAATTCAATCCGATCTCCATTAGCCGAAACTTCTTTGCAAGTATGTAGTGGGTCGTCGTACGTCATTTCCCTCGACTTCGATCCGATCACCATCGCCCGAAACTTCTAGGCAGGTATGTACTCGGTCGGCATGAACTCCCACTGGATGGCTTCCTTCAGAGAAGACGGTAAAAAGTTGGTGCTCGTGAACTTCCAGACCTCCCATGAGATTATCCTTCCTCCGTTGGATTATATAGAGTATTACCATCACCGTCCAAGTCATCTAGATTACCATGCCAGTTGGACAGACCTTGTTTTGCAGAAGATTGTAATCTTCCAAGTGCCCACACGACATGCGAATTATGCAGACTTCAAGGTAATTGCCTTGTTCGACCGCAGACTCGCCTATCTTTACGCCGGTGCCTTCTTTAGCTGGAGACAACCCAGCTCGCAGTGGATCATCGTCAAAGCTGATACACACTTATGTGATGCTACTGAACACAATGGCATCATCTACGCGATCGACAAAGCAGATGGCACCACGTATTGCTGGGACGGCGCGTGTAAGTTGTTTCCTTCTCATGTTAATGATGACGCCATGACACTGTTTGAACTTTTTGTGATGATTGGCATATCCCTGTTTGAGCAGAATTTGAGTAGAACTATGGCAATGTATTAGAGACGGCGTAAATCAGCTATATTTCGAATGAGTTAATTCATGCGATTGTGACCATGTCATTACAGCCAATTTGCACCCTGAATAATCAAACAGTTAGGAATATATGGATATTATCCTTATTTTACAGTAATCTCTATACTACTACTAAATATGAGTGTGTATCAATGGCCATGTTAGTTTCCTCATTTTCATGATGTAGAAACATGCACCACACTGTTGGTTTCATCGAACCATACATTAGGGAAGTAAATGTGCATATGGAGAACTCTATATTTGGAAGTAGTGAAATCCTGCAATGCTTACCATGTGTACATACCTATATTCGCCCTTCAGCAATCAATGGCTAGAATAATATCCTCACAAAATTTTTGCCCACAGAACACGAGTATATAACAATGCATGGTCTGTTAGTTACCTTGAAGAATTTGTTTGTGAGGACAGAACATGATTACATAACATGCATGACATGGTAGTTTCCTGTGAAGAATCGATTGCGAGATAACATGAGTATAACCATGCATGGCACTTCTATATTTTCGAACCCAGTCTACATTTCCCTGTATTTTCCTCCCAGTTCCAACAGGGACATATCAACCCTGTTTCTTGCATTATCCTACTCATACTTTGAACAATGTTGATCTTACATTAACAATGCCTGTCCTTTTTGATATGATGCAGTGTCCCTATAGTTACTGGCCTTTGTAATCACACCACCTATGCCAAAAAACAGGGAAGCACAACTAGTTCCTCGCTCGATCAGATGACGACAAAAGACTGATGATCATTCGGACACATGAGCCGAAAAAGTTATATTGCAAAAACCCCACTGTATACAAGCACCGTGTAATACGTGAGTACCCGGACAGTGTATGTTACGTCTATGAGCAGGATACCAGCTTGTTGGGGACTTTAGGATTTTTTAGTTGGAGGCGGGTAAACAGCCTTGGTTCACACTCTCTGTTTCTCGGACTAAATTATCCGATTAACCAGGAGATCACCATTGGCAAGGACCTTGATGGCAGAGAGGCTCTGTTTTCTATGGAAAACTATGTCTACACGGCGAGCCCTAGGAGTTTGCGAGCAAACTCCCCTGATTGTCAAGGATACAGCCTGCAACCAAAAGAAGGTGAGAATGAAAAAGGCATCCAGATTAACTTTGATCCTTGGATGTCTCAATTACGACATGCAGTGATGTGGTTCAAGCCTTCAGGTTGATAGGTAATTGGGCTGTTGCATCGAAAGGGTGGAGTACTGGTGTCTCCAGATCTCTGTTCGCTGAACTGGGGTTGCAAATTATGATGGTGTTGGATCATATCTTCGAATGACTTTGTTGTCTTTGTTGCTGGTTCTGGATGGGTAGTTCTTTCTTTTGTTATGCATATTCCTTGTCATTTGGTCATCCTCGTCTATGTCACTCTTACTATGTAATAGTTGCTTCTGTTTAGAATGTCATTCTCGTCGGGATCACGGGAGTCTGAGCACTGCAGATGGGTGTGTTTTGGTGGTGTAACAAGATTTCTTATGAACTATCATGTCTTGTTGTTTATGTCAGTAGTAGTCATTAGTTAGTGTTTGAATGTTGTATATATCATTGTTTCAAATTGTTTATTGTCTCGACCTACTGGTGGGCTAAATGAGGGCATCACCATTCTCCAGTGTTTAGAGTATATCTCCTTTTTTCAAGTTATATAATTTGAGCGCAGTGTCTTTTCGATGATGTGCACTTGTTTGGGCCAGTGAGGTGTCGTTTAATATGGGCTGAGTAGTAACACAATGCCAAATAGGTCAATTATGACTCTCAGACCAGCTCTCAAAAGATCCTGAAAAAAAGGTCGGGCTCTCCAAAAAAGAAAGAATAAGGACTCTTAGGCCGACATGTGGGTGCCACCGGTGTTTTCGTGCGGTTGCACGCCGAGAGCATATTGGCGCGTGCTCGAAATTCATGCTACCTTTTCATCCCTAGTCTCCTGCCATTCCCCCACCTTTGGAATCTCAATTCCTACTCCAGTTCCCCCAAATCTCCCTCCTGTACTCCCTGTACTCAAGCGCACTATCATGTCGCTGGTTAACGCGGATCTCCGAGTCGGAGATCCTGAGGTCCGTCCTGCTTTCGGTTGCTGCGTGCTATCGCTCAACAGTGGCATGGCGGCACTTGACGACCAGTTTGCCGGCAAAGTGCTGATGGTAACCATCAATGGCGACCGGCCTCCCGTCTCGCCGAACGACCTTGTCAAAGCTCTTGGCATTGTGCACAGCATCCAAATAAGTGACTTGCTCGTCGAAGTCTGTCCGCCACCGGCTAATTTCTTCGCCAGGTTCCGGACAACTTTTGACTTCAGTCGTGTGTTCGAATCTTCTCGGCGTTTGTTCTGCGATGGCGCACTGGTGAGCTTTGATCGGTGGCACCCAGGATGGGGCTCGGTGCCCTCTGAGCTTGAGTTTTTAACAAATCTTACCTTCCACAGCATGCCTCGATGTGCTTGGAACAGCGATTCCATGAACGAGCTTATCAACGACCTTGGAGGTGAGCTCGTAAGTATGTTTGTTCCTCCAGACAGCTGGGCTCTAACGGTTATGGCATGGATGAAGAAGCCGTCCACCATATTGAAGGTGATTGGTGTTGAGATACTGGTGTAGGAACCGGGGTTGTACTATTCGTCGCCACCAAGGCCGCCGCGGACCACATTAGGGATGTACCTATATTGAGTGTTCGTGCATGTCGAAGAAGTGGTCAATCGATCAATCGAAGTCCTACCGCCCCGCTGGTGCCAGGGTCCGTCGACAACGTCCATTACAGGAGTCAACATCAGACTTTCCCCGTGTTTCTCGGAATGATGGATGACACAGGGCCTACTCCATCGCGCGGCGGAGGCCACTGCTTCTTTGGGAGAAGAGGCAGGGCTGGCTGCCTGGATGTGCTCTAATTTGAGGTAACAACTGAATCTTTCCAGATACTAGTTAAATCCGAGCTATGGGTGTGAAGCACTGATATGCCAGTAGATTTGATTGTGACCTGTTCTAATTTTGTACCTGAACTTTTGTTAGAAATGGTTGTACGTCAACTTAATGTGCTAGCAGAACTTATTGTGTTGTCTGTCTGTTTTCTTTGCATAGCATTCCAAGATATTTCCCCGTCATTGATAAAGACGATGAACCGTTATGTACGACTTCGTTGGTTTCAACATAGCCCTACCCGTAGCGATCCACTGCTTCCATCATGAATGTGCCGCCTGCGTGAATTTTTTTTATGCAGGTTCAGTGTGCTATGATGTTCAATATGATTGTGTCAACTATATAAGTTTTTACTGAGCATCAACAATGCATGTGATTGAAAGATGTATTTACGAGGATCAACCGATGGGTCTCTCTCTCTATCTCTCTCTCTCTCTCTCACACACACACACACACACACACACAGACGCACACATGCACAAGTGGGACCCGTTGAATTATTTATTTGCTCGTGACAACTTTTAATTAGGTTCCACTGTAATCTAACTTTTTTCTTAAGTTATTAATTGAGCTCAGTGACTTCAAAAAGTTGTACAGAAGCCTTGTTTGGGCCTTTCCGGCATCGCTGGATGTGGGCTGAGTAGCCATGTTAGGTTGTATTGTACTACACAACCCTTTTTTTCAACATCAGCAATGCAACTGGGCCCACAGTTGTACACAATATCCGGGTCAACTTGTTATTCTCTGCCCCGCTGGGCTGCAAACTTTCCTAGGAGGTATGCATTAGGCTTAACAAGAAAATGGACTTTAAGAAATAATAAATGGGATGTAATTATAATAACTGGGCAGTAACTATGCACCAAGCGCGTAATTTGTTCGAAAAATATATTATTTTTGGAATTTGAAAATTTTAATTTCATTACTTGTTGCGTGCGCAATATTTCGTTGGATTTTAACGTAATACAACTTTATTTTGAAATTATATTTAACCTGACTCGAAATTTCGGACAAAAATATTTCGGATTCCATCAAAATGTGGGAATTTTTTTTGAATTATGTTTTGAGCGGTTGTTTGAAATTATTAATCGTTGTCCTAGCTAGAAGTTGGGATGTACTTTTAACAAACTGTAAATGGGCTGTAGTAAATTCCATTAGAATTAAAAAATGGGCTGTACATTCTTACAAATTGCAAATGGGCTATATGTTCTCTACCAAATCCGAGCTGTGGGCCTACTAAGTTGACGCGTATCAAGGGCTTTGTCAACTTAGTCAATATAAACGATTCTAGCTGCAGTGATCGTATGATGTCCATCCAACGGCCGTAGTGCTTCTTCAACCTCTGGTCTTCTTGCTCCAGCCGCCCAAAGCAGCGCTGGTCGTACCGCGTGCTCCTGCCTCCCGTGGCCGGCTGTGATGCCGCGGAGGCCTCACTGCCCCATACTACTCCTACCGCTGGCCAGGCCATCCCTCTACTCACCCACACCCCTTGTTATTCTGCGGTGACGACAGCCTCACACCGCAGCCGAACCAGTGAACCCTTGTACTCCTCTTCACGCGGGCTTCCACTGCTGCGTCTTCCTCGGCTCCGCATCGTCCCCTTCCTAGGCCTCGCCATCGTCCACCGCCCTGGTGCTCTCGGCGTGGCGTGGTCAACGTGGTCAACGACTGACTTCCATCGGAAGAATACTGTACGTGGAGAGGCTGACAGCTGGGTCCAGGCGGCCGCAAGGAAGTGCCTACTTATTACGCACAAAATAATTATTCCTCCACCTGACAGCAGGGACCCATCGGGCGGGCCACCTTATTTCGTGAAAAAAACGTTTCCCCCCTGACTGCTGGGATGCACCGGATGGGCCACCGTATTTCATGAAAAAAACTTCCCCCCGCTGTCAGCTCGGACCCACCGGAAGTGCCTCCTTATTACACACAAAAAAATGAATACTCCCCGACCCACCTTGGTGGGAGGCTGACTTGTGGGCCTACTAAGTTGACGGGGACGGAGGGCTTTGTCAACTTAGTCAATATGAACGATTCTAGCTCTAGTGACCGTACGATGTCCATCCAACAGCCGTAGTGCTTCTTCAACCTCTGGTCTTCTTGCTCCAGCCGCCCAAAGCAGCGCCGGTCATGCCGCATGCTCCTGCCGCCCGTGGCCGGAGGTGATGCCGCGGAGGCCTCACCGCCCCCTACTACTACCACCGCTGGCCAGGCCATCCCTCTACTCATCCACACCCCCTCTTATTCTGTGGCGACGGCAGCCTCACACCGCAGCCGAACGAGTGAACCCTCATACTCCTCTCCACGTCGGCATCCACTGCCGCGTCTTCCCCGGCTCCGCGTCGTCCCCTTCCTAGCCTCGCTGTCGTCCACCGCCCTGGTGCTCTCGGCGTGGCATGGTCGACGTGGTCAAGGAACGACTTCCATCGGACGTGGGTTGTACGTGGAGAGGCTGATAGCTGGGTCCACCACGGCAGCAAGGTAGTGCCTCCTTATTACGCGGAAAATAATGATACCTCCACCTGATAGCAGGGACCCATCGGACGGGCCACTGTATTTCGCAAAAAATGTTTCCCCCTGACTGCTGGGACCCACCAGCTACATCTTCGCACACAAGGAAGTGCGTCCGAAAAAACGATTCGCCCCCCTGACTGTTGGGACCCACTAGCTACATCTTCGCACGCAAGGAATTTCCTGACAGTCGGGACCCACCTGGTCGAAGTGTACGTAGCATCGTCATTCTGGTTGCGAACGTGTACGTACATACTGGTGGATGTAGAGGCGCACATGTGTCTTAATAGAGGCGTGCATGTGTCATAGTAGAGGCGCGTACGTGTTGTAGTAGAGGCGCGCACGTAGCATGTACACGTATGTACAGTGGCCAGTGCAAGAAAGAAAATACGGCCACATATGTGTACATACGAGTGGGGTCTCGAACGCCTACTCGTGCATACGTACGGCCAGGGCTCGTGTACATGGCTGGGTCGGAACGGAGAAACATCATCGTCATCGTGTTCATGGGGAGCCAACCGGCTGGGTCGGAACGGAATGTGTCCTCGTGTTCATCGGAAGGGCTTGGACGGAACAGGCGATGGAAACAAGGCCTGTCGTATCATAGAACAGAGGAAGCGGCCTTGTGTTCGACCGACCATGTTCGAAACGGTATCCTATTCATCGGGAGGGGTCTGGCGTACCGCAAAACAGAGGAAACGAACCTCCTACAGTCGAAATGGGGGTCCTGTTGATCGGGAGGGGTGTGGCGTACTGCAAAACGGACGAAACAGACTTGTGTTGGAGCGCTACGGTCGAAATGGGGGTCCTATTCATCGGGAAGGGTGTGGCGTACCGCAAAACAGGACTCCACGGGATACTGTTCATCTCCACCGTCGACCTCCTCCAGCCTCCACGGGCAACCGTCGACCTCCTCCAGCCTCCACGGGCTCCTGTTCATCCAGCCTCCACCGCACGCTACTCCACCGGCTACTATTCAACCACCCCTCCACGAGCACCCCTCCACTGTCTACTATTCATCCAGCCCTCCACGAGGCGTCCTGTTCATCCAACCCTCCACGGGGTCATGTTCATCCAGCGCCAACTGGCTTGATCGAGGCAACCCACGGGGTCCTGTTCATCCACCCCCACCGCT